>NW_024675082.1:0-545 GCF_008729295.1 Plectropomus leopardus | reverse complement strand
GTTTTGAGGTGTTTTAAGCTGTTTTTGGGACATCTCATTTTTTGCCAATTTGCCATTTTTGCCATACTATAGCCTTGCTTTTTTGGTCATTTTTTGGACGTTGTATATTATGGTGTTTTTGGCCATTTTTGCATGTTTAAATGCTATGGCGTGTCTCAGCACGCTATTTAATGCTGTTTTGAGGTGTTTTAAGCTGTTTTTGGGACATGTCATTTTTTTGCCATTTTTGCCATACTATAGCCTTGCTTTTTGGGTCATTTTTTGGACAGTTAATATTGTGGTGTTTTTGGGAATATTTGAATGTTTAAACGTTATGGCATGACTCAGCATGCTCAGGCATGTCATTTTTTGACATTTTTCGGCATACTACAGTATTGCATTTTGGGTTTGTGACATGTGACCTTGATACCTGGTTCAGTTCAGCAAAACCAACACACAAACAAGACTCTGGGGTTTGGTGCACAGGAGCTTTATTTCTTACACACATCCTGGAAATAACATAAATGAATGGTCTTCACCACCATTTCCCCAGTGCTTGAAGAGCT
>NW_024675081.1:0-269 GCF_008729295.1 Plectropomus leopardus | reverse complement strand
AGATAGATAGATAAATAGATAGATAGATAGATAGATAGATAGATATATAGATAGACAGATAGATAGATAAGATATTAGCAGTAACTTCCTAATACTAAAAAATATTCAGGTAACATTGTGCATGGACAAGATAAGATAGATAAGATAAATAAGTTAAAATAGCTTATAAATAAATAATTTGATTACTAAATACAACTTGTCAGACTAAAAAAAAACTCATAAGATTTACTCCGTGCAAAGTGTTAACTTTTTTTTTTAAAGTTGAACAA
>NW_024675080.1:0-502 GCF_008729295.1 Plectropomus leopardus | reverse complement strand
TAAACTTTGTTTAAAAATGACTAAATCTACCTTCTATCTCCTTAGGGTATTTAAATTAAATACAAAATACAACAATTTAAAGTTGAATGTCCATCCCCTAAGCAACATCAAAAAACATAACTTGCTTCTCAGTGCTAAAAAAATTATTTGAAGTGCCTCCCCTACTTTACACCACCCTCTCCCTTATAAATATCCAACAGTCCCTTGAAGGCTAGCAGGGAGTGCTGTTTGATTTAGTGTCTTACATACATGTTGCATTCAAAAACAGACATGTTACATAAAATTTGGGATCCCTACCCGAACTATGTACAAGCTGGTGTCTCTAGCATCATGCTGCAGGGATTTTAATGTCCTTTTGAACATGATCATTTTAACTTCTGGTGTTGAATTACTTAATTACTCCATCGAGGAAGTGGGTGAGAGGAGGACGTTGGCTAAGCTGACATCCATCATGGACAACCCCTCTCACCCCCTTCATGAGACTGTGGGAGACCTGAGCAGC
>NW_024675079.1:0-230 GCF_008729295.1 Plectropomus leopardus | reverse complement strand
TGTGTGTGTGTGCTATGCAAAGTATGTGGAGAGCGTGTGGGAGGTCCCAAGAGTCTTTAAAACAACAAGTTGCTGGCATGTGAGTGGGTGAGACTCACATGTACCAAAGAGTGAATGACCTGAAATGTGACTCCACAGGCTGAGAAATACTGCCCTTAAAACCGTTGAGAAACACGTTCATTTCATGTAGTTACAACTGTGAAGTAGAGAAATGCAGCAGTTGAGCTTTA
>NW_024675078.1:0-442 GCF_008729295.1 Plectropomus leopardus | reverse complement strand
GGTGTGTGTGTGTGTGTGTGTGTGTGTGTGTGTGTGTATTTGTCGACACGTAATCTCGCAGACCGATCAGCCAAATATTTTGTGTACACAAACTGCACATACATGCCTTTATGTGCAAGAAATCATGAAAGAAATAATAAAATGAGACGCGTCTTACTGACTGTTTTGAGTCTGATGCAGTCTGACACATTTTGGCTTTTGTTATGGCTGAAAAAGTGACACCAATTTGAAAGTTTGGTCTCATTTTTTAGCGATTAATTCCAAAATGTTAAGATCCATCAAAGTTTGACACATTACGGCATGAAACAGTCAACTTTTATTATCTCCACCTGCATGCAGGCGCAGTTTTGCAGCCCAATTTTGTAGACTTGCAGATTTGGCCATTTTTCTTTTACGTCTGTGCTTCTACCATAAGTAGGGTATATAGTTAAATGGTTTATTT
>NW_024675077.1:0-332 GCF_008729295.1 Plectropomus leopardus | reverse complement strand
ACGGGTCTTTACAAGCTAAAATATGTCCTTTTCAGCCATTTTTGGGACGGGTCAAAATTCGACATTTTTCACCATAGTATAGTATGCGATTTTTGGCCATTTTTTCAACGTGCTAAATAAGGACATTTTTGGACTTTTTTGACAGTTGTTTCCACTTTGTATAGTATAATGCATCTCTACAAGCTATAATATGTCATTTTCAGCCATTTTTGGGACGTGCCACAATTTGACATTTTTCACCATAGTATAGTATGCGATTTTTTTGTCCAATTTTTCAACGTGCTAAATAATGACATTTTTGGACTTTTTTGGACTTTGTTTCCATTTTGTAT
>NW_024675076.1:0-336 GCF_008729295.1 Plectropomus leopardus | reverse complement strand
GTGTGTGTGTGTGTGTGTGTGTGTGTGTGTGTGTGTGTGTGTGTGTGCATACATGTGTGTGAGTGGGCATTCATTGGGAGGGGTTGGGGTTGTGAGTGGGTGTAGGTAAGGGGTCCAGGTGGAGGGCAGAGTGTATGTGTGTGCGTGCATGCGTGCGTGCATGTGTGTGTGTGCATGTGTGTCCTCATTATTCTGAAACAGGGTTCCCAGCAAGGCCTTTACCAGATGTGGAGCCTCTAATGAAGAGCCAATGAACTAAAGCCACACACATGCACGCAGACACACACACACACACACACACACACACACACACACACACACACACACACACACACA
>NW_024675075.1:0-334 GCF_008729295.1 Plectropomus leopardus | reverse complement strand
TATAGTATGGCAAAAATGTCAAAAAATGCTATTTTCAAAAAACTGCTAAAAACCATTTTAATCCACACAAAAAAGCATGCCGAGACACGCCATAGCAAACAATGCTGCAAAAACAGCCCTAAACACCATTTAATAACATGTCCAAAAATCCCACAAATATGCAAGGGTATAGTATGGAAAAAATGTCAAAAAATGCTATTTTCAAAAAACTGCTAAAAACCATTTTAAACCACACAAAAAAGCATACCGAGATACGCCATAGCAAAAAATGCTGCAAAAACAGCCCAAAACACCATTAAATAGCATGTCCAAAAATCCCACACAAATGCAAGGC
>NW_024675074.1:0-327 GCF_008729295.1 Plectropomus leopardus | reverse complement strand
TCTTGACATTTTTGCCATACTATAGCCTTGCCTTTTTGGTCATTTTTTCAAGATGCATTTTTATGGTGTTTTTGGCCATTTTAGCCGCATTCTATGCTATGGTGTGTCTTGGCACGCAGTCTTATACTGTTTTGAGGTGTTTTCAGTTATTTTTTGGACATATCATATTTTGACATTTTTGCCATACTATAGCCTTGCCTTTTTGGTCATTTTTTCAACATGCATTTTTATGGTGTTTTTGGCCATTTTGCAATATTGTATGTTATGGTGTGTCTTGGTACGCTATTTTATGCTGTTATGAGGTGTTTTCAGTTATTTTTTGGACAT
>NW_024675073.1:0-266 GCF_008729295.1 Plectropomus leopardus | reverse complement strand
CCACTTGAGAGCGGTGTCTCATTAGGCTTCTTCAACTGACCTTTCGCCTGTATAATTTCGGTTATATTCTCTGTAAAAACACCTGCAAAGTTTAAACAACAGTGTCTCTTTTGTTAATCTTCCCAAGGAATAGTTATTTTTAATTATTTGTTTATTTTCATAATTGTTCCCTGTTAGCTTGAAAGTGGTGTTTCATTAGGCTTTCTCTGTAAGGACACCTGCAAAGCTTGGAGGAAGGAAAAAATGATTATTATCTTTAATTTTTT
>NW_024675072.1:0-6208 GCF_008729295.1 Plectropomus leopardus | reverse complement strand
AACCACAAATTGTTCCCAATCTGCCTTACTATAGTTAAAGTATTTTGGCCTTTTCTGCCCTTCTGTGAATAAGGTTTTCCCAAATCTCAGGAGAATTGGAAAGTGATCACTCCCCATTGCGTACCTGTCCATTGAGTCCCACTCTCCCACCCTTGCCAAATCACAGGAAGTTATTGCCAGATCTATACTTGAGACAGCACCTGTTCTAATATCAAACCTTGTTGGCCTGCTATCATTCAGACATATTAACCCACACCTATCCATAAACTCCTCCACAGTGCTCCCATTCTTGTCCTTTGCTCTGCTGCCCCATAAGGGGTTGTGTGCATTGAAATCCCCTACCCAAATGACTGGGGCCCCTATTTGCTCCATAACCCCCTCTAACTCACTGACATTAATTTGCAAACAGGGATTGTAAAAATGTACCACATTTACCCAACTGTTCTTCGTCCATACCCTTACAACAACACACTCTAGTGCACTCTTGATTTCCACCCTCTGATACTGTACATCTGATCTTATAAATGTTGCACAGCCTCCTCCCGTTTTGACTCCTCTATCTTGTCTGACACTTACATATCCTGGAACCACAAAGTCTAAGCATGGCTTGAGCCAAGTTTCTTGAATGCACAATATCTCTGGTAGAGTTTTAAATTCATCAACAAATCTCTTAAATTCCTGTCCATTTGCCACCAAGCTCCTTGCATTCCATTGCAGGATGTAAAACATCAGCAATTTAACAATCATCCTCAATTATTTCCATGCTTCCCTCCTCCCCACAGTCCTCACTTCTGTCTGTACACCTCCTTTCTCTTCTCCTTTTTTCATACCCTTCAATCTTCTGCTTCATGTACATGTGCAGCTCCTCCGGACCCAGGAACACCTCCTCGAGGAATCTGTCTGCAGCATCCACTACCACTCTAATGATATCGGACCTTTTGGTTTGATTTCTTGCTGCCCATAGTACATCTGCCATGAATGCAAGGAGTGACTGTGTCCCTATCATTTGCCCTGGAGCCACTGGCGGCGAGGAAGCAGCACTTGCTTTTGCTGCCCCGGCATTATTTCCTACCCCCCTCACTTTCTTCAGGGCGTCTGCATACGACATTTTCCCCTCCATCCTCATTTTTTCTACCTCCAAAGCCCTTACATGATGCTCATATCCTCTGAAGGAAGCTGTATGATTCCCCCCACAGTTGCAACATTTGATTTCCTCAGCCTGACACTGCACAAAGTCATGGCTTCCTCCACATTTCCCGCACCTTTTATTTCCCCTACACACTGCAGCTACGTGCCCAAATCGCTGGCACTTGTAACAACGCAGAGGGGGGCGAATATACTGTTTCACTTGGAAGCTCATATACCCCAAATAGACTCGCACTGGCATTGTTTCCTGTTTAAATGTTAGCAACACAGCTGTGCCTGACTCTTTGAACCTACGTGCAGTCTCTACGTCAGCTCCTTCTAGGTTTTTAACAATTACACTCTCTGATATCTCTGGGCTTATGTATATCACTCCTTTTGCATTTTGAGCTTTGCTAGGAATGAAGCAGTCAACAGGCCTGTTAAGCAGATGGCGAACTTTCACGGCACTCAACCGCTGGGCTTCAGATTTACAGAACACCAGTATGTTCCCATTCAGCAACCTTTTTACATTTAGCACACTCCCCATTTTATTTTTTAGCTCTTCCGACAGGCTGAGAGGGTTTAGGGCCTTGTCACTCTTATCCTTAAACTTGACAATAATCTTAAACCCGCTCTCCTCATCAAACTTCGTCATTTTCCTCATCTCCTGAGCCTGCTCACTGTCACTCCCATTCTCTGACCTGTCTCATTTCTTCGTATTTTGCTGACTACCCCCCCCTTTCTGACTCCCTCCCGGAGTCATAGCGGACCCCTTCTGGGGGAGTTTGGCAGTCAAATCCAAGAGTCTGTCCCCTAAACCTCACAAATACAAGGAAACAGAACCAAACTCCACTGCCGTCGACCGTGTTTTCCAGAAAAGTTTGCTGTTTGAATCTCCCTCCTCCGTCGACCGCCCTCCTGGTCTTCCGGTAGATCCGTACACCTCACGTCAGCCCCTCCGCAACCACCCTACACGATGTTTCTCTAACCATATGTGTCTCTTTCTTCCTTTTCTTTCAGGCATAGATAATCATTTTCACGAACATTATAAACAACACAATTAACATATTATATGCATTTTTTTTTAAAATACACACATAATATTACCCAGTACTCACTCTCTGATGATGAATGAATAATTTTAACTTACTTTTTTAATCTTAAATGGCATTTTAAACATGAACTTATTTACTATGAACTTAAGACTCTTTTTAACTATAACTGCAAATTACTGTGCAATTAACTTGTTTATTTTAACTTATGTCATTTTAATGTTTTTGACCGGGTTACACACACCCTCATGTTGATCTCTGATCCACGTTATTAAACATTAGGTTTAAACATTCATCGTGACTCAGGGTCCATAAAACGACATGGTGTCAGAAGTGGGATGACAAATCTGCCAAAACCAGAGCCTACATACTCCTCAATCTTGCAGGACCCGAGGCTATAGAGAGAGAGCGGTCATTCACATATGCACCTGCAGTATTGTCAGCAGAGGGCGTCGTTGTCACACCGATGGAGTCCCGGGAGGATCCTGACTGTTAAAGAAGAAAGTCTAAGGATGAAACTTGTCACATTCAGTGAAGAAGTACACTGCATAGACATTGTTAACAACAAAACCCCATCACAAAGCATATTTAAGGAATATGTAGACTCTTTCAAAGATGAAGTTGGTGACTTACATGTGACCTACTCAATAAAAGTGAATCCAGATGTGCCACCAGATGTCAACCCGCCACGACCCATCCCTGTGGCGACGCAGGAAAGAGTAAAACAAGAACTCCATAGAATGCAAGCCCTGGGTGTCATCGAGCCAGTGGATGAACCAACAGAATGGGTCTCCAACATGGTTGCCACACACAAGAAAGAGACTAATGATGTTCGCATCTGCATAGATCCAAGACCCTTAAATGATGCCCTAATGCACCCTCATCATCCCATGTGCACAGTAGAGGAGGTGGCAGCACAAATGTCAGGTGCCACTGGATGCGAAAAGCTCTTTCTGGCAGATCAGACTAGACAATGCTTCATCTCTTTACACCACATTCACAACTCCCTTTGGCAGATTTAAATTCCGGAGGATGCACTTTGGCATAAACACTGCTTCTGAATTTTTCCAAAGAGCCATGGAGCAGATATTTGCTGGTTACCCATGTGCCGTCATCGTGGATGACATCATTGTCGGTGGCAAGACTATTAAAGAGCATGACAGGAACCTGACAAAAGTACTGGAACAAGCAAGATGAGTAAAGTTAAGGCTCAACCCCAAAAAATGTAAATTCAGACTGGATGAAGTGAGCTACGTAGGACATGTGTTCAATAGAAAGATCTTAGCCATCAGAGAAATGTCACCTCCAGAGGACAGAACGGCTCTCCAATGCTTCCTGGGGATCTAGGGAAGTTCATCCCACACCTAAGTGAGCTGTCAGCACCATTACGTCAGCTGCTGCACCAGCAGTGCTTCACTACTATAACGTCAAAGAACCTATATATCTCACTTGTGACGCATCCCAGCATGGTTTAGGAGCTGCCTGTCTCCAGGATGGCAAACCTGTGGCATATGCATCTCGCACATTAACCCAGGCAGAGGCCAGGTACGCACAGATAGAAAGGGAGTTACTGGCAGTGGTTTTCGCTTGCTACAAGTTCTCCGATTACATCTATGGCAAACCAGTTGTGATTGAAACTGACCACCAGCCTTTGGTGACAATTCACAACAAGCCGTTTCATTCCATCCCTGCACGTTTACAGCGTATGATGTTAAGACTGCAGAAATTCAACCTAATTCTGACAAATAAGAAGAGAAAACAGCTATACCTGGCTGACACTGTCACATGCACCGAGAACCGATGTTTCTCCTCAGAAAGAAGAACAGAATGAGTTTGAAGTGATGACAGTCCACACCATTTCTCCTCAGCGTCTCTAGGAACTCCGTGAGCAAACAGCAGCTGATCCAACCTTGCAAACACTCGTCCGTCTTGTAAAAAATGGATGGCCAAGACGTGTGTCCAACCTGCCTGCTGAGATAAGACCATTTTTGGCCTCCGCAATGAACTCATTGTGGACAATAAAATCATCATGAGAGGTAACAGAGCAGTTATTCCCACATCCCTTCACTCAGAGTATCTAAAAGTGTTACACAAAGGTCATCCAGGTGGGGAAGCCACAAAGAGAAGAGCGAGAGAAACTGTGTTCTGGCCTTCATTAAATCATGACACTGAGACCAATGTCAACATTTGCAGCATCTGCAACAGTTTGAAGCCCCACCAACAAAAAGAGCCACTAAAACTACACACGGTCCCTGACCTGTCCTGGTCCACTGTTGCATTTGACATATTTGAGTGGAACAACCATCACTACCTTGTGCTAGTAGACTCATACTCAGGTTGGTTTGAGATAGACCATCTCAGCAGCCTATCATCCCTTTGTGTGATTAACAAGCTCAAAAGACACTTCTCAGTTCATGGCATTCCACAGAAGCTATACTCAGACAACGGTACTCAGTACACCAGTCAGATCTTTCAGGACTTTGCCAGAGCTTGGGACTTTGTGCATGTGACCAGCAGTCCTGAATACCCACAGTCCAATGGCCTCAGTGAAAGAGCTGTGAGGAGTGCAAAGACACTACTGGAGACAACGAAAAGAGACAAAACAGACTTCCACCTAAACCTGCTGAACATCAGAAACATGCCCAGAGATAACATCCTTGGCTCTCCTGCACAAAGACTTCTTTCTAGGCAGACTCGAACAACCTTACCAGTCAGCAAACTACTCACTGGAACCAGCAGCAAAACCAACAGCAAGTGTCAAAGCCCAGCTTACAAAGAAGCGCAGAGCACAGAAAGCTTGTTACAACAAGTCAAGTAAGCCGCTAACCCCCCTAACAAAAAACCAAGTGCTAAGACTTCAAACACAAAGAGGATGTGACAAAATGGGGTTGGTAAAACGAAAGTGTGTTGAACCACGCTCATACATTGTGGAGTCTGAAGGACAGGAGTACAGACGCAACCGACGTCACATCTTGCCAGTAATGGAACCAGAGACTTCTAAACCAGTCATCACACCTGATCCAGATGAGTCACAACACACACCGGAGCCTCATATGTACGAAACACTAGTGACTAAAACCCTGATGATTTTATGCAGACACAAAGCAAGCATAAAAAGAGGGAGGAGACACGAGAAGGATAATGTAGAATCATTCGCCACTGGTGACGTAAATTCACGAATCCTCATGCATTGATGCGCCAGATGTGGATTTTCCTCCTTCAATATGCTAGCCAGTTTACACACAGTTTCTGTCGTCACACGAAACTGACCCTGGGTTAGGCTACTTTGAAGTGCGATGCACACCCACATGAATTCGCAGTGGGGCCTTCACTTTCAGCTCAGCTACAGAGGAGCCGCAAGGTCTTTGACATCTTTGACAAGGTGAGCTACTTAAAATAATCACAAGCTAACATTTAACAATGAGGTGTCGCGGATCTTGCCTTAAAATGGTAACTATAGGCTATTAGAGTTGCCATCCCTTCCTTAAAATCAGGAATGGTCCAATATTTGGGACCTAGGAGATATGTAGTCTACTGTACTACATGTCTTTACACAGCACGTGCCAGCAGTCTCGCAAACTGCACAAGTTTCATGTTTGTGGTGTTCACACATGCAGCGCTGTTGCAACATGGCGAGCTATGAGTACTGTATTTCCACATTTATAAGCACAAATTTCACTGATTTATTAAGTTGTGCAAACCCCTGCATTGCTGACAACATGTTCCTGTAAAAAAGCAGGGTTTTTTGGGTAAAACAGAAGTCTTTGTGTTTCCTCATCTCTGTGATAGAGTGAGACGTTTAAACTGCAGAAAAAATGGTGTAGAGTCAATATAATCACGAAAACGCCATTTTCACTGTCTATTTCTGGCTGCAATGCGCTTCTCGTTGATTAAGGAGACATAATTCTTGCCTAGATACAAAACCAATAGTGAAAAAAAAGTGATGGATATTTTCTGCCAATTCACCACTGTTACTGGCTTCCACTGTATCTGAAAATGTGTCACATAAACCCTTGAATGTCACCTGTACA
>NW_024675071.1:0-377 GCF_008729295.1 Plectropomus leopardus | reverse complement strand
CCAAAAAACAAAAAAATGGTATGTGGGAAAACTGACCGAAAATGCAAGGCTATAGTATGGCAAAAATGTCAAAATATGACACGTCCCAAAAACAGCTGAAAACCACATTAAACTACATAAAATAGCCCGTGGAGACATGCCATAGCAAAGAAAGTTACAAAAAGGGCCCAAAATACAAAAATGTGGCTTGTGGGAAAAATGACCGAAAATGCAAGGCTATAGTATGGCAAAAAAGTCAAATTTGGCAGGTCCCAAAAACACCTGAAACCCACATTAAACTACATAAAATAGCCTGTGGAGACATGCCATAGCAAAGAAAGTTACAAAAAGGGCCCAAAACACAAAAAATTGGCTTGTGGGAAAAATGACCGAAAATG
>NW_024675070.1:0-248 GCF_008729295.1 Plectropomus leopardus | reverse complement strand
GCCATAGCAAAAGAAAGTGACGAAATAGGCTTAAATTGGCATTATTTGACATATGGAAAAAATGACCGAAGATGCAAGGCTATAGTAAGGCAAAAAGGTCAGAAAATGACATGTCCCAAAAATAGCTGAAAACCACCTTAAACCACCTTAAATAGCCTGTAGAGACACGCCACAGCAAAGAGAGTTACAAAAAAGACTTAAAATGGCATATTTTGGCATGTAGAAAAAATGACCAAAAATGCAAGGCT
>NW_024675069.1:0-914 GCF_008729295.1 Plectropomus leopardus | reverse complement strand
AAAAAATGGCATAGCCATAACATAAAATGTTGCAAAAATGTCCAAAAACACAATAAAAATGCATATTGAAAAAATGACAAAAAACGCAAGGCTATAGTATGGCAAAACTGTCAAAATATGACATGTCCCAAAAACAGTTGCGTACAAATAGCGTACCGAGACACGCCATAGCATGAAAACTTGTAAATATGGCCAAAAACACCATAATATAGCATGTCTAAAAAATCACAGAAAGTATGGCCAAAAATGTCATAAAATGGCATGTTCCAAAACCAGTTTAAAACACCTCAAAACAGCGTAAAATGGTATGGTGAGACACGCCATAGCATTAGAACTTGCAAAACCGGCCGAAATCACCATAATACAGCATTTCGAGAAATTGACCAAAAAAAGCAAGGCTATAGTATGGCAAATGGCATGTTCAAAAAACAACTGAAAACACTTTCAAACTACATAAAATAGCGTATTTAGACTTGCCATACTATAGCCTTGCTGTTTTGGTGATTTTTTCAACATGCTATATCATGTTGTTTTTTGCCATATTTGCAAGTTTTAATGTTATGGCATAATTGTCAAAAAATGACATGTCCCAAAAACATCTGAAAACACCTCAAAACAGCATAAAATATTGTGCTGAGACACGCCATAGCATTAAAACTTGCAAATATGGCCAAAAACACTATAATATATCATGACAGGAAAATGACAAAAAAGCAAGGCTATAGTATGCCAAAAATGTCAAAAAAATGTCATGTCCCAAGAACAGCTGAAAACGTCTTAAACGAGCATAGAATAGCCTGTTGAGACACGCTATAGCATTGGATGTTGCAAAAACAACCAAAAAAAACATAATATAGCATGTCGAAAAAATCACCAAAAAAGCAAGGCTATAGTATGGCAAAAATGTAAAAAAA
>NW_024675068.1:0-426 GCF_008729295.1 Plectropomus leopardus | reverse complement strand
ACTTTTTTGGCTTTTGTTTCCACTTTGTATAGTATAACACGTCTCTACAAGCTATGATATGTCATTTTCAGCCATTTTTGGGACGGCTCAAAATTTGACGTTTTTGCCATAGTATAGTATGCGCTTTTGGCCATTTTTTCAACACCCTAAATTATGACCTTTTTGTACTTTTTTGGCTTTTGTTCTCACTTTGTATATGTTGACACGTCTCTGTAAGCTATAATATGTCATTTTCAGCCATTTTTGGGAGGGGTCAAAATTTGACATTTTTCGCAATACTATAGTATGCGCTTTTGGCCATTTTTTCAACATGCTAAATTATTACCTTTTTGGACTTTTTTGGCTTTTGTTTCCACTTTGTATAGTATAACACGTCTCTATAAGCTATAATATGTCATTTTCAGCCATTTTTGAGATGGGTCAAAA
>NW_024675067.1:0-351 GCF_008729295.1 Plectropomus leopardus | reverse complement strand
GAGTGACGTTCAACCTGTTTCTGAAGAATAGTTTAGTCAGGAAAGGCTTGCTAGTGCAATAAGAAGGCTGTGTGTTAAGGTTGTTGGTCATAGTCATTTGGCAGGAGTAAGTCAAGTTGTTGGTACTAGTATAAGGGTAGGAATGAGGATTTTTAGCATTGTAGGAGGTTGAGACTTTGTAAGCGGTGGGTTCCATGGGTGCGTGCAGTTGCTACTAAGAGAGCAAGGCCTGCGCTTGCTTCACAAGCTGAAAATGCTAAGAGTAGCAGTGGTGCTGCAGAAAAGCTTGCGGAACTTAATTGAAGGGTTCAAAGCGAGAAGGCTAGGAAAAGAGAGAGTATTATGCCTTCT
>NW_024675066.1:0-260 GCF_008729295.1 Plectropomus leopardus | reverse complement strand
TAACTCAACGACATTAATAGTACTCGGAACAATTCTTCTGCTTCTCACAATATATCAATGATGACGTGACATTGTTCGAGAAGGGACTTTCCAAGGCCATCATACTCCCCCTGTACAAAAAGGCCTCCGATATGGTATAATCCTATTTATTACTTCAGAAGTCTTCTTCTTTCTAGGCTTTTTCTGAGCCTTCTACCATTCAAGCCTTGCTCCCACCCCTGAATTAGGAGGCTGCTGACCACCCACAGGAATCACGACCC
>NW_024675065.1:0-2632 GCF_008729295.1 Plectropomus leopardus | reverse complement strand
GTGTGTGTGTGTGTGTGTGTGTGTGTGTGTGTGTGTGTGTGTGCCATCCAGACTCTCAGCAAGCGCGACCAGCTCGGGAGTACAAGAGGAGGAGGTGGTGATGGATCAATGGCAAGTCTTACAGAATTTGGTGCAAAGTTATTGATCTCCAAAAAGATGAAGGATAGAAAACAACCAACTGGCCTTTTCTTCAAATAATTTGTCTCTTGTGGCATGAGCTTTAAAAAGTAGAGTGAGATCACCGGCTGTACAGTCAGTCACAGATTTCCTCTGATTTGTAGCTTTCTATTCCATCTGAACGCTCAGTCAATCAATTCAAGGAATCTCCACACAGATTAAGACCGAAATGGTACATTAACCTGAGCCATTAATAACAGTCACTGACTGATATAAATGCTGAGATCTGTAGAGGAGTAACTCGAATAACTCGATTACAAAAAAACCCTGAGGCTTCATTTAATCCATCTATACAGCACTAACTCTACAGTGCACTGTGTTTGTACTGATGGTTATTTCTGTTGCACAGCCCACTTGCTTCTGTAGTGAGGCGAGATTTTCAAAATAATGGAGAAAGACAGATAATAGTGAGGGTAGGTTTTCCCATCTACAGACACATGTTGATTTCCAAATATTGGAGCTGTGCAGTATTTCTCTCTCCCTCTCCTTCTGTCACACATACAGGACTTTTTCCCACACAGGTAAATGGCTCAGTTGTATTAAGAGCCGCTAAAGTACATATGACAATCCATTTTTGCATTTCTTATTTTAATTTTGTAAGATAACGATGCCTTCAATCTTCCCTCACTCTTCTCCTCACTTTGTGTGTGTTTTTGGCAACTTCATAAAACCTTCTGCTGATCAAGAAAGCAGAAAATGTTGCTGGGTGAGAGAAAACTGAAACACAAGAGAAACAGAAAAGAGAGGCAGCCAGCGTGCGTAAAGTTGGACAATAAAAGCTCCACTATGTAAAATAAATGTAGGCACTCTGTCAAAAGTCGTTCTGAAAGTTGGTTTTTAAGTCTCATTCTCAGATCGCCCGATACATTTTATTGGGTCCTAAAATGTAATAAAAATCCAATACAACAGGTATATTCATTTCAGTTTGTTAGCAGTGGGTATTAGCAGGTGTAGGCACCCCTTTAACATAGTACTTTAAATATAATGTACGTTAGAACTGGTTTATTTTTCTTCAGCTTCAGATGCATAAAATGATTTGTCAACTGTTTGGAGCACAATAAGGCCGGTAATTATAGCAATTTAAGCAATAAAAATGTAGATTTTTCAAAAAAAGGAAACCAATTAGTTGTTCATTTAAGAGACTTGTCTTATCTTCTCTTTTGTATAATGCATTGCTCTTAGATAAAGCAAAGGTAATAAAAAAATGCTAAGCACACATAGTTCCTATCCTGTAACTCAATTATTTGCCAGAGTAATCAAAAGAATACTCGATGACTAAAAAAAAACAGACAGCAGTAGCCCTAGCTCGAGCAATGCATTTTCAGACACAGAGATAGTTGAGAAACTTCAAGAACAACTCCTGGCTGTGGTCTGTCACCTGTTTTGGAGCTGCACCAGGCAGGAAGAGAGATTTTTTCTTTCTGTGACAGTGGTTTCGAAGTTCTAGCTACAATATGCAAGTTTTCACTTTGAGGTAGAAGATGTATTGTTAGTCCTGCCCTCCTCCTCCTCAGCTGGTCAAGTTCCCGCTCCCACACTTGTCACTCATCTTGATGAGCTGTCTACAATGAAACAGCTTCTAGCCTGAGGCTAATGTAACCGGCATCCACAAAGCCACTGCAGGTGTAGAAGAAGCCGACATTGAGAGCAGAAAATCTACAACAAAAAAATAAAGCATCTCTGGTTCCAGGCTTTTCTTTTTTTAAGCGACTATCTGCCATATGTTTAGCTTTGCTGCTTTACTTTGTGCCAGTGTTGTTGCTACAACTTTCCTGCACCGACATTATGAATCTGCTCCCTGCTGACATGCATAAAAAAAGATGCCAATGTCACTGACAAAAAAAAATTACAAATTAGGAGGCTTTAGCCCATAAGCTCTCATTTCTTTTGTTCCATACAATATTGTAAGTCTGTTTATTTTCATGCTATTCTTTTAATTCAATAAATCCCCCCACCCCCACCCCCACCCACCCCTCCATCTGGCGCCACAAAACATATTTGATACCTAAATTGAAGGTAACACAACCCATTAAGTCAAAATTAGCCTATCAATGTTATTACTGGGTCTATATGAGCACACATTAATATGTTTTACCACTGTTTATTTGCAGCATTGGTTGTAAAAATAAATAGATCTGTCCATGCACTATTAAATTCTCCATTTTTGGAATCTGAAGCTAGCCTAGTTTTTGTGATTCAGGACCAGCCACCACTTTTTAAATTTGGCAGAATTTAGTGGAAAAGGCACCACAGCCACAGAAATATGATGCATATTTTAGTTGATGAAATGCTAATGCATTTTCTTATTCTGTGTACAGGCTACATAATTTTGCAACTGGAGAATGTAAGAGTACTTTTAGGCCTAAAACAATGATAAAATTGAAATAAAATCCTTAAAAAAATGACTGTTATTCACTTCCATAGAATTTTTTGTCAAAGACACAGCAGCCACTGG
>NW_024675064.1:0-417 GCF_008729295.1 Plectropomus leopardus | reverse complement strand
AGCCCTTAAATTAACGTTAACTAAACTATAACCGAAGAATTACATTAAATTCTTTGATACATATTCGTAACAAAATAAATCGAAAAAATTTGCTTTTAACTGAATATTCTTTGGGAGTTTCTTCGTAGAAGGAACCCCCCCCTCCCCCCACACTCCTAAAATTTCTAAGACTTTGACAAACCCCAAAAAAACAGAAAAACCTCTAGTAGTAAGCACGCAATTAAACACGTGTAATTACAATATTGCAAATGTTTAAAAAAAAATACCTCTTCTTGTAGACCAAAATCATTGTAACTACTAAGTACAAATATTACAAGAATTCATCGAGGTATAAAGAACATACACCTGATATATATGCCATTGTAGCTTAACAAAAAGCATAACACTGAAGATGTTAAGATGGGTTCTAGAAGAGCC
>NW_024675063.1:0-382 GCF_008729295.1 Plectropomus leopardus | reverse complement strand
AACCCTAACCCTAACCCTAACCCTAACCCTAACCCTAACCCAAACTCGGCCGCAGGCTCAAAGAGGAGACCCTGGACCAAACCAAAGCCCTTCTAAGGGCTTATCTAAACGAGCATATTCCTACGGCGAATACACGTCACCAGGGTCCGACTGCAGTCCAACAGCCTGTCACACCTCAGCCACCTGCAGTACAGGCAGCCCCGATACAACAACCCGCCGCAGCGCAGCCACCTACGGACCAGGAGGTGACGGTCCAGCAGCCAGAAAGACGCCAGATCACAACCTCCGCCATAATCCACACCACAACTGGCACCATGACTGACCAGAGAGGCAGCGGTTGGACCCCCGACCGGGAGGAAGATGGGACGACAGACCGCGTCCC
>NW_024675062.1:0-343 GCF_008729295.1 Plectropomus leopardus | reverse complement strand
CAATGAAAAAAGTCAGTGAAGCATTAAAAAGCAGAGATATCTCCTCGTACCTTTTGCATCATGATTTAGCCAGTGTTGTCCAAGCAAAGGGTCCTATAGTTTGACAACCCGAAACTAAGTGGGCTACTTCAAGACAGCCTAATTATTTAGGGCAAACCCGTCTCTGTGGCAAAAGAGTGGGAGGAGCTTCGAGTAGTGGTGACAGACCTACCGAACTTAGTTATAGCTGGTTGCTCGGGAACTGAATAGAAGTTCAGCCTCACGGCTTCTCCCTTCTTATCTTGAAGAAATGTACAGATAATTGAGAAACCATGAGAGTTAGTCGAAGGGGGTACAGCCCCTT
>NW_024675061.1:0-300 GCF_008729295.1 Plectropomus leopardus | reverse complement strand
TGAAGGATAAGTCATTTAGGCATAAATCCGGTTAAGGGAGGGAGGCCTCCTAATGATAGAAGAATAAGGGGGGGCAAGGGCTGTAAGTGTAGGGGTCTTAGTTCAAGAGATAGAGAGTATGTTGATGCTTGTTGCTTTGTTTAGTTTGAAAACAAGGAATGTAGATAATGTCATAACTAGGTATGTTATCAGGGTTAGAAGCGTAAGTGAGGGGGAGAATTGTAGTACTAAAATTATTCAGCCTAGGTGGGCAATTGATGAATAGGCTAGGATTTTTCGGAGTTGTGTTTGGTTTAGGCC
>NW_024675060.1:0-252 GCF_008729295.1 Plectropomus leopardus | reverse complement strand
AAGTTACATATTTTATACTTCTATTGTTTTATGTATCTTTTTACATTGTACTATTTATTTATTTTTATCCAATGAACATGTTTTTTTTTCTTCTTTTTCCTTTTTTTATCCTCCCATATTTGTTTTTGTTTGTTTTACATTTGCTTTTTCTAAAAAGGTATTTGTCTTGTCATTTATACTTATGCTTATTTTTGGGTCATTTTGTCTTCAGTTGCTCTATGCCTTCCTCACGTGTTTTTTGGAGAAAAAAAA
>NW_024675059.1:0-327 GCF_008729295.1 Plectropomus leopardus | reverse complement strand
CCCCATGTCCCCCTGATGTCCCCTCTGTCAGGTCCACGCGTGTCTCGTCTGTCTTTTTTTTGTCCCCAGACACCGGCGTCTGATGGACACTGTGACGTCACTGTCACGGCTTTTCAGCTCGTGGCAGCTGCTGACGTCAGTGTCGCCGCCGCTGCCGCACGAGCCCCGGTCTGACCCGGTTAACGGCTTGTTGTTTACTCCGCGAGACAGCGAAAACTAAACAAATAAACAACACGTCATCTCCGCGGAGCGGCAGCTTTTATCGGTGTTTTCACCGGACGGAGCGCGCGGCTAACTGTTAGCCGCTAACACCGTAAACTCGGTTCT
>NW_024675058.1:0-202 GCF_008729295.1 Plectropomus leopardus | reverse complement strand
ACGATGGTAAGCTCACTGTGTGCAAAATCTGAGGAGAGGAGAGATTATTCATCTTTTTGCATCCCATAGTTTTGGTAATATTGGGTTTTACCCAGGCATCGAGTACACCCAGATGAAACCATTTCACCTTGTATTGCTCTGTAGGGAAATTAAGATTGGCACTGAGATTACAGACAAGACAGAAGAAGAGGGCTGTCACTGA
>NW_024675057.1:0-361 GCF_008729295.1 Plectropomus leopardus | reverse complement strand
AAAAAAATCCTTTAGAAGAGCAGGGTCTGTATTAGTTATGTAAATGCACTAATATTCCTGCTGCATTTAAATATTTATCAATAATTTATATGTTTACGTATATTAGTAATAATTTGTGAAAATTGACCCCACTCAGAATGTTTTAAATGACACCCCCCTTTTTATTTATTTGTTTATTTATTTATTCAGTCATTTATGTATTTTATTTTTTTGTAGTATTTTGATTGAGACATTTATTTATTTAGTTATTGAGTATTTGATTGAGACATTTATTTATTTATTTGTATTTATTGAGTATTTGATTGAGACATTTTTTTAATTATTTATTTATTGATTGAGTATATAATTGAGACATTTATTT
>NW_024675056.1:0-2591 GCF_008729295.1 Plectropomus leopardus | reverse complement strand
TTTGTGATAATGGGCTATATAAATAAAACTGACTTGACTTGACTTGACTAACAACAGCTCTGCCCTGACCTTGGTGCACTTAAAGTCCTCTGTTAAGCTAGAAACTGGCAGCTGAAGTATCCCTTATCCATACAATGCCATACTACTTAAACACCTGGGAGCGCCTAACTACTTCCAAATACCAACCTTCAATACCAAACCCCAAACTGCAAACACAACTCCAACTTTCCTGGGAGCCCTGACCCATCTATTCTATCCAGTCCTTCAGTGACATCTTTCTAAATTGCACAACCTGCTCATTGTCATTCATATCCACATTATACCACCTACCTAGGCTCTTCACTGACTTTTCCCTAATTGTTGGAATTTTCTCATCATCTATGTTATATTTCCTATCATTTAATTTTCCTCTACATAATGAAGTACTTCTAGACTTACTTGACTTGATCATCATGCTGGCCCACTTATTTACCCTCTCTAATAGCCTTTGTATATGATACCGTTCTAGTTACTAGTGTCATGTCATCCATGTAAGTCCTAATTGGTGGAAGACACATCCCATTCTGACGTCTCTCTCCATCTACAACCTACTTGGAAGCCCTGATAATTACTTCCATCGCCATTGTAAATGCTAATGGCAAAATTGTACACCCTGGCATAATACCTATCTCTAGTCTCTGCCAGCCTGTTGTGAAATCTGCAGTACTTATACACAATCGAATGTCCTGAAAATATGCTTTCGCTAAGTTTACAACTATTTACAGCACCCTAAGATACTCAGAAGCACTCCAAATAAGACTATGTGGCACTGAACCAAACGCGTTTGCCAGATCTAAAAATACTACATGAAGGTCTCTTTTCTCCCTCCAAGCTTGCTGAATCTGGTGCCAGATCATGCTAGAATGCTCTAAGCACCTTGCAAAACCTGATATCCCTGCCTTCTGCACCGTTGAATCTATTAACCCATTCCTTTCCGTACCCAGCTAATGTCTGTGCTGCTACACTAAAGAAAATTTTCCCTTCTACATTCAGGAGAGAAATCATCTGCAATTGGTTAAGATCTGAGGACTCCTCCTTAGGGATGAAGACACCCCCTGCCCTGCACCATGCTCTTGGGATAATTTGTTTCTCCCAAACTATTTTTAGATGTTTCCATAAACACTAAGGATGTCAGGTGCACTTTTATAAACCCGGTAGAGGATTCCATTAGGCCCTGGGGCTGAAGAAACCTCACCACCTCCTGAACTTTTTTGCACCTAGGTGGTCTAACATCCAACTCCTGGCTTATCTCTCCTAATGGAGGCATATCAGGTGGAATACCTACACTTATATTCTCCTTTAAGTCTGAATAAGTCTTTCTCAAATATTCTTCAACCTCTGGCCTTGTTGCCTTAAGTTGCCCTCCTTTTTCCTGATTAAACAAACCTTGTGCAAAATTAAAGGGGTCCCTAAAAAAAAGCTGTCCTAGCATATTCTTTCTTCCTCCTCTTTTTCTTAAGATGCTCTGCCCTTCCAAGTGCTGCTGCCCTGCTTCTCAACTCCTCTTGCAAAACACTGATTCCCTCCCTCTCTTTGTTTGTAGCTTTTCCCCACTGTTTTCTTAACTGTCTCCTTTCTTTAACAAATTTCTCTATTTCCTCTCTGCACCATATGAGTAAATCACATCTCCCATCCTTTCTAACCTCTCAATCACATTTCCTCTAAGCCCACTTCAGATTACCAACAAGTCACTTTTAACCGTCTGTCACTTTTCACTATCATTTGCCCTAGACCATCTAACACTAGCCTTCTGCTCCATGGTTTTCTCTTTGGCTGGCCTGCTGACCTTAGTGTCAACTGCATCCCCTCTCCCTACCTCCTCCTCCTCAGGGGCAGTGTTACTGATATCTTGCGAACTACTACCTGCCGCTGGACATCACCTGACTGACTTGAATGACTTCTTAAAAAGTACTGATCAATGTCACCCTTCCTCTGCTAAAAACCTCTTCCTTCCTTGATGAGTTTTAAGGCCTCTGATTGATGTTACTTCCTGCCAGCCACAAAAACAAACCTGAAGCATCTTGTCCACTATTGTACTACCTTTGTCCTCTATAGATGAGCTTACCCTACCCCGAATGCTGTTAATTTTAACCCTAGCGAATAGGTCCGTGCTCCTATCCCTCACTAAGTCTCATATCCGATGCATAGTCATGTCGATTCCAGTGTCTTTTATAGTGTAATCCACCTGTGAGTCATCTTCCACTCCTGCTCTCACTGATCTTTGGGGTAGTTTTTCTTGCTTATTGTGGTTGTAGAAACACTACTATACCTCACCACTGCCGGTGTGGGTTGCTAGCCCATGATAGCACCTTTGGGGTCTTTCCCTCCTGTCAGCTGTCTTTCCAAGCGGTAACATGGTCTTTCCCTTGATGTATTCACAGCAGTCACTAGCTAAGCTAGCTAGAAACTTGTGCTCCAGAAAAGGATAATCACTCAATGAAGAACCAAGGGTCACTAATCAGTAATTATTGCTTAAATATAAAGGCCAGAAAGGCCACAAGAAAGTCACAGAGCAGTGAAGACTAACACCTCTTTGGGGTCATCAGGTCATC
>NW_024675055.1:0-1834 GCF_008729295.1 Plectropomus leopardus | reverse complement strand
TGTGTGTGTGTTTGATATCTGTGCGTGTGGTCTCAGGACCTCGGAGATGAGATTGACTGTGACGTTCCCACCTGTGGAGAGTGGTTGAGGAACTTCTACGGATCCTTCAGCTCTCCAAACTACCCTGACTTCTACCCTCCAGGAAGTAACTGCACCTGGCTGATCGATACCGGAGACCACAGGAAGGTGACCTCTGACCTCTGGCCTCACGTGGATCGGGCAGAGCTCCTCTCTGAGCACTGACGTCTTGTTCTTCCTCTCCCTGCAGGTCATCCTTAGGTTCACGGACTTCAAACTTGATGGGACAGGTTACGGCGACTATGTGAAGGTCTATGATGGCCTGGAGGAGAACCCTCGCCGTCTCCTCAGGGTGCTGACTGCCTTCGACTCCAGAGCGCCGGTCGCTGTGGTGTCATCATCCGGTCAGCTGCGAGTCCACTTCTACGCCGACAAGATCAATGCTGCCCGAGGGTTCAACGTCACTTATCAGGTGTCTCACAAAAACAGTCACATGTGGGATAAAAGTACATGTACCATGAACAGTCTGAGCCAGCCCTAACTATTAGCTTTATCAAAGAGGACAATCTGAGCCAGCCCTAACTATTAGCTTTATCAAAGAGGACAATCTGAGCCAGCCCTAACTATAGACTTTATCAAAGAGGACAATCTGAGCCAGCCCTAACTATAGACTTTATCAAAGAGGATAGTTATCAGTCTGCTCTTAAACGTGGAGAGTGGAGGAGCTCTACAGTATTAACCTGTGTCTCTGTTCTTAAGGTGGACGGGTTCTGCCTGCCGTGGGAGGTTCCCTGTGGGGGGAATTGGGGCTGTTACACAGAGCAGCAGCGCTGTGACGGGTACTGGCACTGTCCCAACGGTCGGGACGAGCTGAACTGTTCTTCATGTCAGGAGGACGAGTTCCCATGTTCTAGAAACGGAGCCTGTTACCCTCGATCGGACCGCTGCAACTACCAGAACCGCTGCCCCAACGGATCCGACGAGAAGAACTGCTTCTTTTGCCAGCCCGGAAACTTCCACTGCAAGGTACAAAGCGCCACAGAACTGAGAATGTATAGACGTTCCTGTGTAGAACTTTTGCATCATCTGCACAGAAGGGGGCTGCTGTCAGACCTCTGCGGGAGCCGACAGACCGTGGTCTGGTCCTGACCTGTGACCTCTAATGCCTGACCTTTGACCTGTCTGCAGAATAACCGCTGTGTGTTCGAGTCGTGGGTATGTGATGCCCAGGACGACTGTGGCGACGGCAGCGATGAGGAGAGCTGTCCTGTCATCGTTCCCACCAGAGTGATCACGGCGGCCGTCATCGGCAGCCTCATTTGCGGACTGCTGCTGGTCATCGCCCTCGGCTGCACCTGCAAACTCTACTCGCTGCGCATGTTTGAACGCAGGTCAGCCTCTGATTGGACTCCAGTCCTGTGATTGGTTGTTGTAAGCTGTTATTTGAGCCGTGTGATTGGTTGTTGTAAGCTGTGATCCGAGTCGTGTGATTGGTTGTTGTAAGCTGTGATTCGAGTCGTGTGATTGGTTGTTGTAAGCTGTGATCCGAGTCGTGTGATTGGTTGTTGTAAGCTGTGATTCGAGTCGTGTGATTGGTCGTTGCAGGTCATTTGAGACGCAGCTGTCCAGGGTTGAGGCGGAGCTGCTGAGGAGGGAGGCCCCGCCCTCGTACGGTCAGCTGATCGCCCAGGGTCTGATCCCACCTGTGGAGGATTTCCCAGTGTGCTCTGGGAGCCAGGTACAGCCCTGTCTGTCTCTGTACATGTCAGTATTTTTATTCACCTGTGATCTTCAGACTCTGTCTCCTGGACCTCCT
>NW_024675054.1:0-246 GCF_008729295.1 Plectropomus leopardus | reverse complement strand
GGTGAAAAATTAACAAAAGAAACCCAACGAAAAAGACCTTCAGAAAGAGGTACAAAAAATCTTTTGTGTAACATAATTTTTTGTACATAATTATAAGAATAAAAGTTTCCTTGGCTGGACAGAAGGCAATGAGGAGCTTAACAAAAAAATACACCAAAAATGGAAATAAATAGTGTTAAAGTTACAAATAAAAAACCTTTAAAAAATGAATATATAAATAAATAAGCGAAAGGAAGAAAATGACTC
>NW_024675053.1:0-329 GCF_008729295.1 Plectropomus leopardus | reverse complement strand
TTCTTCACCTTCACCTTCTTTTACTTCACCTAATTTCTTGCAATTTGCAGGACATTTCTTGACAGGTTACTTTGTGCTTTTTCCCCTTTGTTTTTTCCAATGAAGTCAAACCAATGTACTCAGTTTTCAGAGGGTTAAAAGCTCGTGGAAGGCATCTGAACGCAGAACGAGAAAACCGACGTTGAGCCATGTTTCAAAAGGTCAATTGATCAACTTATCGTTTTAGCACTACAGATATTTTAAAAAGTTCTGTAATAGGACTCTGGGATGCACAAAAGCAGCTTTTTCCACTTTAACAGAGGAAGCAACAGGAGAGTTATTACGTCTGG
>NW_024675052.1:0-304 GCF_008729295.1 Plectropomus leopardus | reverse complement strand
TATTACTCTGATATTCTATAGTTTTTTGACATATTACTCTGATATTCCATAGTTTTATTTGACATATTACTCTGATATTCAGTACTTTTATTTGACATATTACTCTGATATTTAGTAGTTTTATTTTTGACATATTACTCTGATATTCTATAGTTTTATTTGACATATTACTCTGATATTCTGTATTTTTATTTGACATATTAGTTTGATATTCTATAGTTTTATTTGACATATTACTCTGATATTTAGTATTTTTATTTGACATATTACTGTGATATTCAGTAGTTTTATTTGACATATTACT
>NW_024675051.1:0-262 GCF_008729295.1 Plectropomus leopardus | reverse complement strand
GCAGTGACGGTGAACACGCAGTGACGGTGAACACGCAGTGACGCAGCACGTCCAGCGAGCGAAGGCAGAAGCAGATTTCGCCCTCTGCTGTTCAAAAAGAGTATCGCTGTTCAATTTTCATTTCAGAGATTTGAATCTGCATTAATACTTTTATCGGTTTTTAACTGTCCCGTGACGCATCGTTACATCACAGGCTACAAACGCAGCTAAAAATGTTTTTTCCGCAGCCGTCTGCCATTTTCCGCTCTGAGTTTTTGGTTTT
>NW_024675050.1:0-414 GCF_008729295.1 Plectropomus leopardus | reverse complement strand
TTGGTGTGTAGTATTGTGTATTAGTGTGTAGTAGTGTGTATTGGTGTGTAGTAGTGTGTATTAGTGTATTAGTGTGTAGTAGTGTGTATCAGTGTGTTGTATTTTACCTGGTGTGTTCTTGTTGCCTTGTTTACCCACGAGGCCGCGGGCTCGGATCACCTCCACGTCCAGACGCTCCTTCCTGTACACCATCCCGATCTGGATGTCACCTGACCAGGAATCAGCCAATCAGAGGGTTAGATGATGTCACAGATTCTGTTTGATTCTTTTATTGATTAACAATAAAAATATAAACAATCGACTTTCTCACTGCAGCTTTGCTCCGTTTCACTGACGCTGATATCCAAATATAAACACTAATATTTACACAGACACAGTGAAGTATAAATATACAAACACTAATATTTACACAGA
>NW_024675049.1:0-249 GCF_008729295.1 Plectropomus leopardus | reverse complement strand
TATCAACTTTTATAAAAGCGATCCTAAAGCACATACTGTGAGTCAGTTGCAGGATACTGTGATGTATGGAGCCATACAATGTTAAATATTGAATTTTATTTTCATATTAACAGTTTTATTGGTGTTAATTTTATATCACAGAGATTTTTTATGCCTAAATTTTGATGGCATTGAAGATATATTTTTCATCTATTTTTTTTAAATTACAAATCAACATAACTAGTTAGCTGCCTAATTGGCAGGTAACAT
>NW_024675048.1:0-205 GCF_008729295.1 Plectropomus leopardus | reverse complement strand
TGTGAGTCCATGAGCAGCTGTCAACAAAGAGCAGAGAACACATTACATGCATTAAATCTGAATCAGAAATACTTCATTGATCGGGGGAAAAATTGTGGTTCGTGACAGTCGCTCTGATGGCATCATAAAGAATTATAGCAAGTAGAAATAAGTACCAGCACAAGTACTATATAGAAATAGAAGTATAAAAATAGAAATACAGTGA
>NW_024675047.1:0-339 GCF_008729295.1 Plectropomus leopardus | reverse complement strand
GATATTGACATGTTTTTGATACTCATGCTGATGTGAGCACTGACACTGATACCAAAATTTTATGAATACTTTACCCTTAGGGATTTTTTTTTGTTTGTTTTTCAACAAACCCCCATTTCATTTAGGCAAGGAAGCCAGACTTCTCAAATGTTAAATTTTGTCTAAAAAAAACAACAAAGTACAACAATTTTGCTTGAATAAAATAAAATAAGTAAAACTGCGAAATTTTGATTTAAAAAATTGTATTGTAAGATTTAGGCTGATTTACTGCCATCCAGCAGTGAGGATTGCAGATTGCAACCAGCTGATAATTCTCCTGTTTAGAATTAAGAAAGAACA
>NW_024675046.1:0-239 GCF_008729295.1 Plectropomus leopardus | reverse complement strand
GGAGATGTGAGCGCCGCGCACCGGAGGGCACGGGGGTGTGAAGTGGGCAGGGATTATGACAGAGACAGAAGAGGAGACGGGGCTTTGGTAGGTGCAGCAACTTCGAAAAGGGCGGCTTTGATTGGTGGGAAAGAGATAAAGAGAATAAAGAAAATAGGGCAGCGAAGGATAAAAGGAACAAATGAGGAGACACCAAAGAAAAGAGCAGCAGGAGGGACCGTCTGAGAGGACTTCCACCG
>NW_024675045.1:0-296 GCF_008729295.1 Plectropomus leopardus | reverse complement strand
TTATGAATGTGTGTAATATTAAAGCTGGCCCTACGGGTTAATAAACGTCATGTTTTAAAGTCAATGGACAAAAATCTTTCAACCCTCTAGTGACCGCCATAAATGAGCATTTCTAGCTTCCACTTCACATGAAAATTATTCATTTTTTATGTTTATTTTTTCATCTAAAAACATTGTGGCATCATGACAAAAGTCTGGCATTTAAAGGGTTAAAATTGTGAAAATGAATGAAAATTTGATAGTTATAACGATGACAGATATTGGTTAAAAAATAAACTCAATGAAAGCAGAAAATC
>NW_024675044.1:0-1215 GCF_008729295.1 Plectropomus leopardus | reverse complement strand
CGAATATTAGGCTATAAACAAACTACACTACAGAAATGCTAACTCATTTCTGGGTTTTAGGACTCATTCCTGGTGTACTCTATGGAAACTTTAAAATAAAAATTCTTTATTTCAGGTGATTATAAACTAATGGAAATATAGGAATGAATATTATATACCATTTCATACCAAGTCATCTGTGGTCTAATAAAGATTGCATAAAGGGGTAAAATTATTAAATTTTAATGCATTATCATAGCAGAAACATATACAAAACATACAGAAAATAACTGGCTGTAGATTTTACATACAAACAAGTCATGTCTTTTCCCAACAAAAAGTATCCCACAAGAAATAAGCATGGCTGTTGATATCTTCTCTTCTGACGAATCAGTTTTAATTTTGTTTTTGTTTCCCAGTTTGCACAGTGAGCTTTGTAATGCAAATATTAATGTTGAAATTTTAAAACAACAATGCATTTCCACATTTATCATGTGCAATTATCCTCAGTGAAGAGAAGTGTATAATTGTGCCATTCATAACGTTCATCCATCAGTCACGCTTTCAGTATTTAATGACTGTAACTGATTGTACGTCTCAGATACACGATCTTCCTCTTTATTTCCTGAGATACTGTATAATTATTGGCACTCAGACTTTTGTCAGTAAGTCTCTGAGTGCCTTTTCCCAGTTCTAGCACGTAGTGGCTTGTTTTTTTTGCTCTTCCTCAGAGTCTCCTGTCTATCAAACATCATCAAAGATGCCCGACCCAGAAGGTGACAGAGACAGGTAACGTCCTCCTTTGGATCTACGGTGTCAGACAAAGAGAGACAAACTAAGTGATTAAGGAAGCCTGTTAGATTGTTATTCAGCTTCAATCAAACACTGTGTTTGATGCATTTCACACAAAAAAAACATACCTTCTGTTTGGTGAACCTTCATTACTGGAATTATCTCGCAGTAAACTTCTCTGCTGCTCCTCTAGCTCCCCGTCTCTTCTGCTGAATGTGACGACTGAGAAAGACAGAGCATTGTATCCACAGTGGACTGTAAGCAGGAAGACCTCTTGATGGATTTAAGTTAGAGTTTAGGAGTAAAATATCTAATATCTGTTGGAAAGGTCTGGTCTTATTCAGTTTCAGTAGCTGTGAGCAACACAGACATTTTTTTCAGGACTATTAGTATTAATTATTATTATTATTAATAACATTAATAAAATAATAATAATCATAATAA
>NW_024675043.1:0-358 GCF_008729295.1 Plectropomus leopardus | reverse complement strand
AGTACTTATTCTGATGTAGTAATAATAATAATAATATATTTAATGAGTTTGTATATATAATGAGCCAGAGATTATATCATTAATAAATCACCAGATTCCCACTGTGGTCAGATCAGATATGATCTTTCTTTATATGAACTTTTTTCTTTATATGAACTTTTTTTTTTTTTTTTTTACAAATAAGAAATCTGTCTGAAATTATGATTCTAAACAATGGGCCTCATGCATTAACATTCTCTTAAATTTCTCTTATTTTTTTGGAAAGAGTAAATATAAGAGACGTCAACTATAGCAAAATTAAGGAAACATTTGTGAATTCCAAAAATCAATGGGTGCTAACAAAATAAGAACAAATCCT
>NW_024675042.1:0-241 GCF_008729295.1 Plectropomus leopardus | reverse complement strand
ATATAATTCATTTAAAACACTGAAAAGGATCATTTTAGTAACATATCTGAAACAATTTCAAATACATGAAAAAGAAAAAAACCCACAACATAAAACCAAAACCAAAAAAAAACAGATAACATTAAATTATAATTATTTAAATTTCATTTTTATTTGTCAAATACACAAAATTAAATTAAAATAAAACAAAAACGCGATTGTCTAGAAAATGTGGGCAAAAATGCTAATCAGAAAGTAGAGT
>NW_024675041.1:0-245 GCF_008729295.1 Plectropomus leopardus | reverse complement strand
GGACATCAGAGCTCACTGCCGGGTAACTTTATGGGCTATAATTACGCGAAACGTTGTAATTAACGATAATGCACAAAGATCAGCCAGAGAAAGGCTCGTTTATCTGAGCTAACATCTCACAGAGGCGAGCAGGGGGGCGTTAGCTAACAGTTAGCCGCCTTAATGTGAGCTAAAAAGGTTAAAAGTGATCAGCTGTTTATTAACTCTTATTTTGAATTGTGGTTATGAACTGTTGCTACAAATTT
>NW_024675040.1:0-503 GCF_008729295.1 Plectropomus leopardus | reverse complement strand
GCGGGGCTAACCTGTAGGTCATTGATTATTGATCACTGAGCAGCTGCGGGTCACAAAAATGAAAAGCTCGGCGACTCCTGTGGGAATTTTCAAAACAGAGAGACTCAAGATTTAACTGCCGTGTATGACATCACAGTTATTATCGTGACGACATGTGACCTCTGAAACACAGGAGATATAAAGACAGGAGATACAAACACAGAAGCTAAAACACAGGAGATAAACACAGAAGCTAAAACATAGGAGAAATAAAGACAGGAGATACAAACACAAAAGCTAAAACACAGGAGATATAAACACAGGAGATAAACACAGAAGCTAAAACATAGGAGATATAAAGACAGGAGACACAAACACAGAAGCTAAAACACGGGAGATATAAACACAGGAGATAATCACAGGAGATACAAACACAGAAGCTAAAACACAGGAGATACAAACACAGGAGATATTAACACATGAGATACAAACACGTGATACAAACATAGGTGATACAAATGCAG
>NW_024675039.1:0-361 GCF_008729295.1 Plectropomus leopardus | reverse complement strand
TTGTTTTCATTTTACTGCAGATTTTTTAAGGAAACATGAAACTTTAGAAAAATTTTGTTACACAAATCTGTATAACAACACATGATGTGTTCAAGGACTGTAAGGACGTTTTAAATTTCTACGATAATTTCAGTTTTAACAGTTTCTGACTGTGATGGTGTGATTTTTTTAAAGACAAAAAATGTTTTTGTTTTTAAATTCCCCCAAAAATTTAAAGAAAAATAGTCAAATTTATTTTTTCAAATCACCAAAACTTCTTAATGAAAAAAATAGCTAAAAATCTTTCTTCAAACATCACCCAAAATAAAAAAAGAATAAAATAAAAGAAAATTGTTTAATATCACCAAAAATGTTTTTTTTT
>NW_024675038.1:0-319 GCF_008729295.1 Plectropomus leopardus | reverse complement strand
AGAGATTTTTGTGCCTCCAAAGCATTTAATAAATGTTAAAACATTGTGAAAAATGTGAAAACAAATCTATTTTTCATTTAAATCGTCTCAGATGTTATTGATAATCCACAGATTTTACTGTTGACAGTAGATGAATAAAAAACGTTTAGGTCCTTAAATTTGTTCATTTAAATAAAGTTTATAAAGTAAAAGGTCAGTCTGTGTGAATTATCTTCACTTGTAGACAATTAAAAACTTATTTTTACTACTTTATTTTAAAGTTAAACTTTCTGTCGTAACCAGATGTAAAAACAGAAATTATCGTTGGATTTGACACATT
>NW_024675037.1:0-433 GCF_008729295.1 Plectropomus leopardus | reverse complement strand
ATCTTGTTGACGTCGTCTGCAGACATTTTTACTTCCTCCTGACGCACCGACGACACCTGTACCAATCACAGCACGGACAACACATTGTTACCATGGAGACCACAACAGGCCCACACACCTGCAGGTCTCAAGGTTTACACCTGTGTGCAAGTGGGTCCCATGTGTCACAGGTGTGTACAGTTGTATCACAGGTGTGTGTGCAGGTGTGTATCACAGGTGTGTGTGCAGGTGTGTGTCACAGGTGTGTGTGCAGGAGTGTGTGCAGGTGTGTGTCACAGGTGTGTGTGCAGGTGTGTGTGCAGGTGTGTGTCACAGGTGTGTGTCACAGGTGTGCGTGCAGGTGGGTGTCGCAGGTGTGTGTCACAGGTGTGTGTGCAGGTGTGTACAGTTGTATCACAGGTGTGTGTCACAGGTGTGTGTCACAGGTGTGTGT
>NW_024675036.1:0-408 GCF_008729295.1 Plectropomus leopardus | reverse complement strand
TGTGTTTTTTTAGAACTCTGTGTTTTTTAAGAACTCTCTTTGTGTTTTTTAGAACTCTCTTTGTGGTTTTTTAGAACTCTTTGTGTTTTTTTAGAACTCTGTGTTTTTTAAGAACTCTCTTTGTGTTTTTTAGAACTCTCTTTGTGTGTTTTTTAGAACTCTCTTTGTGTTTTTTAGAACTCTCTTTGTGGTTTTTTAGAACTCTGTGTTTTTTTAGAACTCTCTTTGTGTTTTTTAAGAACTCTCTTTGTGTTTTTTTAGAACTCTCTTTGTGGTTTTTTTAGAACTCTGTGTTTTTTTAGAACTGTGTTTTTTTAGAACTCTCTTTGTGTTTTTTAAGAACTCTTTGTGTTTTTTAGAACTCTCTTTGTATTTTTTTAGAACTCTCTTTGTATTTTTTTAGAACTC
>NW_024675035.1:0-237 GCF_008729295.1 Plectropomus leopardus | reverse complement strand
AGCTCCAGGATTTGTCTCTAAATGACATGATCGCTGCAGCCTGTGTCCTTCAGCTGAAGGACACACTCGTGCAAATCTGGAGCGTGCAAAAAATTTAGATTCTCATTTAGTGTGAATCTTCCCTTTAACTGCAGGTCAGGAGTGTAGCATACATCTGCACTACTGACACATTATTTGTCCCTCCAGTGGCAGCGCGGGAAAGTGCAGCAGCAGTGCCAGTGATGACGTTAGAGTAGC
>NW_024675034.1:0-322 GCF_008729295.1 Plectropomus leopardus | reverse complement strand
AGATCTCCGAAACGCTGCCGAAGACACAAACGGCGCTTTTCCACTACGTGGTCTCGTCTCAACTCGACTCGACTCGACCCGACCCGACCCGACCCGACCCTGCTCACGTTTTTTTAGTTTTCCATTAGGAAAAAGTACCCGGTACCACCTTTTTCGTACCTGCTCTCTTGGGGTTCCAAAAACATCCAACTGGGTACTAAGCGGTACTAAAAGTGACGTGAAACACTGCAGACCACTGATTGGTCAGAGAGAAATGTCCCTGCGTCATCACAAACATCAAACATCATCCCCCCAAAGTGGGAGTGTCCCACGGTGTCGCTAT
>NW_024675033.1:0-3201 GCF_008729295.1 Plectropomus leopardus | reverse complement strand
AAAAAGATGAGTTTGAAAAGTATTTGAGCTACATTGGCTCATATGAGGATTATGTCAAGAAATGGATCCTTGAACAAATAGTGAAACGGTTCTCCAAAGGCTCTATGATGTCTGAGCTTGAGGATAGACATGTACAGTCATGTATCAGGAGCATTTACAATGCTGTCAACAAAGCTAAAACAAAACAGAGTGGCAGCCTGAAGACATTTGTTGAAGATGTCTGCAAGGAACTTGGTGATAAACTGGTCATTTCCCAGGATGCTTTTGGTGCTTTCAAGATCCTGAACTATGCTGACCAGGAACAGTTTGCTCACTGGCTCACTGAGCATGTGATGGACATGAGAGAACCTCTTAAAAAGAAGTTAAAAGAAACAAACCTCCAAATGAAACTAAAAAAACTGCATGTGAATCCTCAGAACGAGCTTTTCATCAGACTGACTGGATGTGGTAAACAGTGTCCATTCTGTACAGCACCTTGTGAGGCAGGAGGATTTGCCCACACTGAACACTGGACGTCACTTCATCGGCCACAGGTTTTCAGTAAAGTCAAGTTGCTTGGGACGTGTGGCACTGACATATGCTCTTCCTCTGTGTGCAGTGATGGTTATTTTTGCTGTGATGCCACAAATGGTACTTGGCACCCATATAAGCGTTACAGAGAAATTTTCCCAGACTGGACAATTGCTCCAGATCCAAGCCTTCATGCATCAGACTACTGGAAATACGTAATGGCAAGGTTCCACACTAAGTTTGCAGAAGCATATAATGCAAATTTCTCAGGAATACCCGAAACTTGGAAATGTATCACATGTCAGCAGGCAGAAAAAAGCCTCAAAGAATGGTTCAATATCAGGTGAAAGATTACAGGCTTTGTGATGGAGATGCACATCCTGCTGCTATAAGTTTACTGTCCTTCTATGAATATTTAGATTTTACTTTTTTATATGATGAGGAAGTGGAGCAAAAATGGTCACATGATGTAGCCTATAAAAGATGAAAAGGTTGAAGATAATGTCAATACACATTTAAGTCACCACAGTGGCTTACAACAGGAAAATTAAAGAAAACCACTGCAACCTGTGCTCACCTAAGATCACATGTTTAATAAAAGTAATATGCTTCAGTTGTTGTTTATGCTGATAAAGATACTTTTGTTTTTAAATCAGTGCATACGTTTGGAGCACATTCTATATATTTATGGTTTAATTATTTGAATTTTATACTTTTTGTGTGCTAGATGAATGTCATATAATTATCACTGAAATGATGTAAAAATGTGATTTTGATCTTCTATTGATCATTTTTGTTTCTGTGAAGAATCTAGTTTCAAATATTAGTATTAGCATGAATCTCTTTATGAGTATCAGTGGGGAATTGCCATCCATGTAATAAAAGCTGTAAATGAGTGCTGCCGTAAAATCATCTATCTTTCATTTTTCTCTATTATAAAAATGATCTAAGTACATGTTTTGTGTTTGGTGTCATGTATTTGAACCTTTTACAATTCCTGGCTGTTACACTTTATGAATAATACTCCATGAATAATGAACATGAATGATAAAAACATTTGTTTGTCCACATTGGAGTAAAGTGCCCCAGGTTGCCCACTCTTGTACTAAACTATCAATTTGGAACTTTGATTAATAATCACAACAATAACGATAACAAGAATTACCATATCAGCTGTAAAGATTGAAGGTTTTGAGTTTTTCTTACAACTATAGTTGGTGCTTCCTTCACTCTTATCAAATAATAAACAGACGTGAAATATGATTCCAGCCCTATTCCAAAATAGCTGGGATGCTGTGTCAAGCATAAAAACTGAATGCAATGATTTGCAAATCTTTTTAAGGTGAAGTATGTACCCATGCTTCTTAAAATACTGCCAAATAAAATCTTTTGACCCATTGCCACACCCTGACAAGACAAATGAGTTCTGTATTACGTGAAACTAGATAAGCATGTACTGTTTCTGGGAATCAAATGAGAGAGTTCACCTGGTATAATAAAAACGTGGTTGCAAAGTTCAAGTACTTTATTGACATTTGCACCACCACTAGACTGCAGTAATCATTGCTAAAAAGGCTCCCTCCAACAGTTCTTATACAAATATGCATAAAAAGGGAGTGTTGGCACTGTAAACATTTAGTAAACCTTTACATGAGCAACTCTATTGTGACCCGCAAGGGGCCTCGATAGGTAGATAGTTGGATCTACTGTTCTCAATCTCAACTAATGTCAAAGTAAAGAATCTGTAAAGTCTTTATTGTGGATCAATGTTTGAAATATTATATAAAACACAAAACTATAACTAAATCTTAGTTACAATAGTTGTGTTTGTAGTTGTGTATTTGTCAATCATTGTAAAGCAGGTTCCAATCAAACTGTAACATTTTTGAATTTAGATTATCCTTCAACAAAACTAATGTTTCAGCTGCACCTCAGTTTAGTTTATTAATATGACCTAAGAAAGTGCAGGTCATTTATAGCAATCACAAAATTTTACAAATCCTTTGGATTTGGAAAATTGGATTGATTTGGATTTTTATGGACTTTAACATCCTGGCCCTTTATATTTATCTTAAGACTGGTACATTCAAGTAATTATAAACTCAGTTTATCATATCAGTCAAATTTATTGAAAGGCAGATTGCACTTTCTTATCTTTCTGTGTCACAAATTTTATTGTTCATGAGTTCATGTTCTGTGTAAAGTGCTTTATCAGTCACACTAGGGTAAGGCATGAGGTGGGAACCCAATAAAAGAGAAAGTGGCCATTGTCTCTTACACCCTAAAGCTATGCATCATCTTACCTATAGATCTGTAGTCACATGCTTAAAATGCTCCTGTTTATTTTAGCCCTTAACTAGCTTCGATTTTCTAAAACTCTTCTTTTTACACTTCAGACTGCTGCAGTTCTTTTAAGATGTTGGAATAAATGAGACACTTTTGTTGTAAACTGTCTTTAAATGTCCTTGCTTGCTGAATTGCCTCGCTGGCTTATTTTATGTTCATTCTGTCTGTTTCCAGTTGAGACACTCTGTGTTCCCAATGCCCTTATTGTAAAGCACTTTGTACTGCACTTCTTTTGAGAAGGGTGCTATGTACATAATAATATTAAAGAAAAACTGGGCATACTCTCTTTCACTCTACTGGAAACAGACAGTATGAACATAAAATAAGCCAGCGAGGCAATTCAGC
>NW_024675032.1:0-350 GCF_008729295.1 Plectropomus leopardus | reverse complement strand
CTCTCGAACCGTGTAAATAAATCACTTTAAAACATCGATAAAAGCAGAAAGAATAAAACGCTTCAGTACCTGTTTGATCACCCGCAGCAGTTAAAGTACCAACAGCAGCCGCAGCTGTCGAACTATCAGCAGTACTGGTAGTATCAGCAGTACTGGTAGTATCAGCAGTACTGGTAGTATCAGCAGTACTGGTAGTATTGGCAGTACTGGTAGTATTGGCAGTACTGGTAGTATCGGCAGTACTGGTAGTATCAGCAGTACTGGTAGTATCAGCAGTACTGGTAGTATTGGCAGTACTGGTAGTATCAGCAGTACTGGTAGTATTGGCAGTACTGGTAGTATCAGCAGTA
>NW_024675031.1:0-373 GCF_008729295.1 Plectropomus leopardus | reverse complement strand
TAACCTTTTACAGCAAACTATACTGTAACTTATTGAACCATTCTTTTTGACATACTGTACAATGACCTTTAATATTTTTTCTACATACTTAACTACGATTTTTTTTAACCATTGTTTTTTTTTTTTTACCTACCACAATAGTGTCTTTTTAAGTGTTTTTGAGATACTCTGCAATGACTTTTGTCAACATACATCTTTAACAGTTTTTCCTTACATACTATTCTTTGACTTTTTTAGCTGTTTAATATATTATTGTTTCTTTTTTTGACATGTTATGACTTTTTTTCATGTTAAAGAATGGTATTTTAACAGTTTTCTCCCCCCATATGTCTTTTTAAACAGTTTTTTTGACATTACTTTTTACTTACTTTTA
>NW_024675030.1:0-253 GCF_008729295.1 Plectropomus leopardus | reverse complement strand
ATTTTATGTCAAAAACAACACATGAAAGCTATTTATCAGTAAAAAAAGAATAAAAGTACAGGCTGACAGCACTTGATTTTTAACCTTCATTTATCACAGAATTTCCCTTGGGATGAATAAAGTATTCTGATTCTGATAATTAGAAAGAAGATTAAAAAAATGAGAAATGTGTCGGGGAAAATATCTGCTGGACCAGAAAGTTCAACATTTTGATTTGATTTATTTTGTGTTTTTATATTTTTGTTTTGTTTTT
>NW_024675029.1:0-288 GCF_008729295.1 Plectropomus leopardus | reverse complement strand
GGTAATTTTCTTATTTCTTGATCATTTTCGGCAAATTTGTCTTGAAGTGCTCATTGAAAGAAATCATACCAATTTACTCAGGTTTCAAAGGGTTAAGATATTTTGTTTATTTTAAAATTCCCATGGCACATCCTGCACCTTCATCTCTAAACACTGAAACAGTGCAAACGTCCTGGGGGGTCATTACAACGTACAAAGTAGATTTATTCGTCAAAAAATGAAATGAAAATTTGTCCTCAAGTCCTGCTACATGGATAATACATAGATAATTGTAAGCAGCACAGAAAA
>NW_024675028.1:0-236 GCF_008729295.1 Plectropomus leopardus | reverse complement strand
CATAATTATTATATGTATCATTTTTATTTGATTTGATTTTGGCACTATTTATGTTCTTTCCTGTGTTTTTGTTTATTTATTTACTTGTCTTTTTTGTTGGCTATTTCAGGTAATTTTATTTTAACTTTTAACTAATTTCTTGCAAATTTGGGGGCCATTTCTTGTTAAACTGCTCATCACCCTCTTTCTATGTTTCCGTAAGAAATCAAGCCAGTTTGCTCAGGTATCAAAGGGTT
>NW_024675027.1:0-255 GCF_008729295.1 Plectropomus leopardus | reverse complement strand
ACAGATTTATTAAATCAAGTTACTCAAATAACACTGATATTATTTTACATTGAAAAAAATATATATATAAAACTAGCAAGAAACTAGTAAAAAGTACAAAAATTACTTGAAAATAAGTCAAATAAATAAATGAAAAATTAGTTTGAAAAAAGGCAAACATGACTAGAAAAAGTGCTTTAAAAAAACTACAATAATTATCATTTTAAATATGTAATTCATGCATTTATAAATATAGTTTTCCCCTTCTTTTTTTTT
>NW_024675026.1:0-242 GCF_008729295.1 Plectropomus leopardus | reverse complement strand
TAGTCCATGCTGGTGGTTGGGGGTCCCAGCAGAACGAAGAGAAACCTGACCGGCACGGGGACCTCAAGGACGGACTCCAGCAGCACCGCCTCCTGCAGCCGCACAAACGCCATGGTGGGCTGCTCGAGGAAGTCCACACTGCCTGGAAGACGGGGACATGAGGGTCAACTTACAGACAGCAGAAGTGATTTTAAATGTTGTGTTTGTGGTTTTTAAGATTTTCACTCACCCACAAGGACGAC
>NW_024675025.1:0-467 GCF_008729295.1 Plectropomus leopardus | reverse complement strand
TTTGTGTCAGGCGTGTTTGTGTCAGGCGTGTTTCTGTCAGGCGTGTTTCTGTCAGGCGCGTTCGTGTCAGGCGTGTTTGTGTCAGGCGTGTTTGTGTCAGGTGTGTTTCTGTCAGGCGTGTTCGTGTCAGGCGTGTTTCTGTCAGGCGTGTTCGTGTCAGGCGTGTTCGTGTCAGGCGTGTTCGTGTCAGGCGTGTTTGTGTCAGGCGTGTTCGTGTCAGGCGTGTTCGTGTCAGGCGTGTTTGTGTCAGGTGTGTTTGTGTCAGGCGTGTTTGTGTCAGGCGTGTTTGTGTCAGGCGTGTTTCTGTCAGGTGTGTTTGTGTCAGGCGTGTTTGTGTCAGGCGTGTTTGTGTCAGGCGTGTTTCTGTCAGGCGTGTTTCTGTCAGGCGTGTTCGTGTCAGGCGTGTTTGTGTCAGGCGTGTTTGTGTCAGGCGTGTTTGTGTCAGGCGTGTTTCTGTCAGGCGTGTT
>NW_024675024.1:0-251 GCF_008729295.1 Plectropomus leopardus | reverse complement strand
ACCTCACAGGTAAACTCACCTGTCACCTCACAGGTAAACTCACCTGTTACAGCACACTGTCACCTCACAGGTAAACTCACCTGTTACAGCACGCTGTCACCTCACAGGTAAACTCACCTGTTACAGCACAGGTAAACTCACCTGTAACAGCACGCTGTCACCTCACAGGTAAACTCACCTGTAACAGCACACGGTCACCTCACAGGTAAACTCACCTGTTACAGCACGCTGTCACCTCACAGGTAAACTCA
>NW_024675023.1:0-242 GCF_008729295.1 Plectropomus leopardus | reverse complement strand
CTGGAGATTTTTCCCTATAATTTTTTTTAATGTTCTCCTTTTAAAAATAATAATTTTCAGATAATTTTCTTGTCACCTTTTACTAATTTCTTACATTTTGCAAGACACTTCTTGCCAAGTTGCATTTTCCCTCATGTTTTCCAGAGAAAGCAAATCAACTTGCTTCGGTTTCAAGGGTGAATTAGCTTGTTAAAAGAACCTGAACGCAGCACAAGAAACTTGATGCAGGCTTCAAAGGGTTA
>NW_024675022.1:0-1058 GCF_008729295.1 Plectropomus leopardus | reverse complement strand
TATAAGTGTTATAATGAAAAGAAAGAAAAGATCCTCACCTTCAATGTTTTTCCAAACTCGCCCTTTTAAAAATAAATCCAAGTGCGCAGTCGCCGGATAGATGCACTGTTGTTCAGCGACTGTTAGGATTTTACAAATGTTTCTGAAATTCTTTGGCAACAAACTTCAAACTTCAAACTTGTAGAGTAGTTTGCTCGGCGTGTTAGAGCTTGTGTGCTGCCCTGCTGTGCTGTGAGTTACTTATGAAGGAGGTTACTGTGGTGACTCCGCCTCCTCCTCCTCCTCCTCCTCCTCCATTCCAGTAAAGACTCTCTCTCTTGGCAGATTGACAGGAAGCATTTATTTATTTTTTTAAAGGATTCCTGCTATGAGAAGCGCCCTCCCCCCGCTGTTCGTCTAAAATGAGGTTGAGGAGTTCCTAGCAATACTTGATTACCTTTGGTAACCTAGTATGTCTCTTTAGTGCTTTATAAACACTTTAAATAAAACAATCTCTCTCTCTTTTTTAGAGTTTAAGGATAAGCTATTGAAAAACATATTTGATTATAATGTTTTTTTCTTAAATATTTGTAGAAGTTCCGCTTTTGCCTAAACAATGAGGTAATGATTCAGCTCTGTGTAGTCGTTTTCGGAGAAATACTCAGTAATTGTTGCTCACATGCTGAGCAGCAGTTCTCCAGAGAGGGCGCCAGATTTTGGGGCCACTGTATACAGCACATGAAGCAATTGTTTCCCAATAGCCACAGCTGGTATCCAGGGGCAGCAGGTTCTTATTTACTCATTGTTGTGGAGTTTATTGTCTGCTTTTCCCTGCAGTGATTATGAGCACCTTCTATGATTGATCTATCCCAAGGGCCATAATAAAACCAGGAAAAGGCTCTCTCCAAATGCACTCTGTAAACATGCCATTAAATATCAAAATGTGAAAATGTGTACTTTAATACTGTTGTCTAGGGGCGTTTTAAGGATTTAAGGAAATTGGGGGCTTAGTCCAGACCTCAGTATGGGGGTCCAGGGGGACCATTCCCCCATTAAAAATTTTTACACACACACACACA
>NW_024675021.1:0-247 GCF_008729295.1 Plectropomus leopardus | reverse complement strand
TTTTCTTCTACTTTTTATTCATTTCTTGCAAGTTGTTTGGCCGTCTCTTGTGAAGTTGTTCTTTTGTTTGCTTCCCAAGTTTTTGAAAGAAATTAAGCAAATTTACCCTTGTTTGAAAGGGTTAAACCACGCAGTTGTAGACGCTCTGCAGACAGTTTTTATTTCACAGTGTGCATGTTACTCACTGAGTGTACACAACGCACAAAGCCTCAGCAGAAACTCACCCTCTGTAACTGTGACCTCAAAC
>NW_024675020.1:0-387 GCF_008729295.1 Plectropomus leopardus | reverse complement strand
CAATTATGTTCAACAGAGAAAAGACACCAATTTTCACACTGGAGACAGGCTACAGATTTTTAAAATTTTTATTTATTTTTTAATTTAACCAATAATAGAGTATCTAAAGAGCTGTTTATTAATAAGAAATAATAAACGAATGAAGGGTGAATGTTTGGCAGTTAATGATAAATAAATGCATTTTTTGCAAGTTTTTTAACTTTGAAATTTGAAGCTGTTTTACTTCAAGTAAGGGCTGAAAAATGCATCTAAATTCTATCAAAATCACAACATGCAATTTTCAACCTGCAAGAGGCGCAGCATTTGTTAAATGGATAATGTGTGTCAAAATATAATTTTAAACTAACAGTTTTGGGCATAAAAATCTCAGATCTTTAACTTAAAAAA
>NW_024675019.1:0-622 GCF_008729295.1 Plectropomus leopardus | reverse complement strand
AAATAAATAAAAATTTAAAAACATTTTTAAAAAATACACAAAAAATCCATATGCACTAAAAATGAAGAATGTAAAGCATATAAAATGTCCCTCAGGGTTAAAGTAATAATCTCAGAGATTTTCCAAATCAACCAGGACTGAAATCTTTGAAACTGCGACTTTAATACTGAGGTATTTGATATTTCTTGGAAAAAACACATCCCGGTGTCTCCCTCCGCAGTGACATCCTGACCCTAATGAAGTTTTGTTGACGCAGCATGTCCAGTCCAGAGCTGCATTCATAAACACGATGACCTTTGACCTTTGACCTTGCCCCTTGACCTTTAAACTCGCTCTCTGTTTCACCAGCCCAATAACAGGTTAGTGAGAGAGACAGCGTCATGTCGTACTCTGAAAAACACGCCCACCGCAGGGAAAAACCATCAGCACCTCAAAAAAAGGCTGAAACCTTAAACATTAAACGTGTGATGTGACGATGGACGTCATTTAAACTTCAGTGTTAAAAATTTTATTTAACAAAAAAACATCAAACCGATTTCAAAGGAGATCTTTGTTTTTGGTTTTTCAGAATTTCTCTGAAGTTGTTTTTTCACCACAATCTGCAGTTTCTGTTATTTTTTAG
>NW_024675018.1:0-205 GCF_008729295.1 Plectropomus leopardus | reverse complement strand
GGGTTAAATTAAGGCTTTGAACAGTGTGAAGGCTTTAAATCCACAGCAGCAGCAACGAGCAGCAGATCCAAACTGAGGCCGAAAAACGACCAAGAACAAAGAGTCACATGGCCGCTGTCAGAAGGTCAACAGTGAGAGAAAAGCGGCTCCTTTAATCACGTGATTGTGTTTCTCGTGAACTGTTATCCCGAGCGTTTCCTGAACT
>NW_024675017.1:0-338 GCF_008729295.1 Plectropomus leopardus | reverse complement strand
TTTTTTTTTTTTTTTTTTTTTTGGAGGGCTTATTTATTTAACTGCCAGAAACAGAGGAGGAATTACTTATGCACTTTAGTAGTTAAGTTACAATTAGGCAGCAGTGGCCAACAAAACAGACAAGAAAGACCTAGATGCATAAGAAGACGGAGAAGGGAGAGGACCACAGACAGAAATTCAAAGTGAAAACTACTGAAAAAACTATAAGTGAGGTAAAATAGAATGGAAAACAGCATAAAATTACATTCTACACACTGAAGTAAAATCAGGTAAAATCATGTATACAATTGCTGTTGTGATTTATTGTAAGTGTTCTGGTTCCTTTTTGCTGTCCGTTT
>NW_024675016.1:0-332 GCF_008729295.1 Plectropomus leopardus | reverse complement strand
GCAGGACAAACACGTGACACCTGAATGTTTCCGTCTGACAGCAGTTCGATCTGTCCAAACATGATGAGGGTGAAGATGAAGATGATGAAGATGAAGATGATGAAGATGAAGATGATGAAGATGAAGATGATGGTGATGATAAAGATGAAGATGAAGATGAAGATGAAGATGATGGTGATGATAAAGATGAAGATGAAGATGATGGTGATGAAGATGTTTTGCTGCTTCTGGATTTTTTGTGAGTTAAATTTAGTTTCGGCGAATGATTTAAGTCAACAGAGCTGTTAGCAGCTTTCAGCACGACGCATGATTGACTGATCTCTGAGTGTGTG
>NW_024675015.1:0-207 GCF_008729295.1 Plectropomus leopardus | reverse complement strand
TTACAGTTTTATTAAAACCTTGATACATTTCAGAAGTTGGGCTTCATGAAAAAAACAGGGAGTTAATTTTACTGTGTAAAAAAAAAAAGTGATTGATCATATTGGCTTTGCTATTCATACATTTTAAAAAACCAGCCCTAGTGTCAACATCCTTTTTAATCCGCAAATATGTCAAACTACACAAGCAAAACACACAAACATTTAGAG
>NW_024675014.1:0-256 GCF_008729295.1 Plectropomus leopardus | reverse complement strand
GGGAGATAAATCCCAAATTATCCAAATAAATAATAAATGGGTACTTAATAATGTTTGAAAATGGACACGAAAAGACCAAAAATGTGTGAATATATTGTGAACATCTCCTCTGTGTCGTATGTTGTATGGGTTATTTCTATGTTGAATAAAAAAGAGTAAAAAAAAGTGGATCAACATCATTTTTTGTGCTGCATTCAAGTATTTAAACCTCTGAACTTTGAGCAAATTACTTTGATTTCTTATAAAAACACAGGAA
>NW_024675013.1:0-223 GCF_008729295.1 Plectropomus leopardus | reverse complement strand
AATTCATGAAATATTTCTTTTAGTTTTGCACCTAAATGATGAGTGATTATTCTCCCTTGATTCTGGATAATATCCATAACGGATTCTCTTCATACGGTTTGATTTTTATTGATTTATCATCTCTGGATGACATGCTGTGAACCTGTTTTCATCTAATATAGAAGTGCTTTGCCCTGCTGTCCTGTTGGTGTGCTCTGTGAATATTCATATATAATATGAAATA
>NW_024675012.1:0-245 GCF_008729295.1 Plectropomus leopardus | reverse complement strand
GTAGTCCAGTTTCAAAGGTTTCAGGCCAGACATGTTCACAGTTTCGCTTTCACACCGTCTTCTCTCCATCGCTCAGGCGATCGCAGCAGCAGTCGCCCCGTTTTGTTCGTCCTGGATGAGTTCGACCTGTTCGCCCACCACAAGAACCAGACTCTGCTCTACAACCTGTTCGACGTGTCCCAGTCCGCCCAGGCTCCGGTCGCTGTGGTCGGCGTCACCTGCAGACTGGTGAGAATCGCCCAAAC
>NW_024675011.1:0-2162 GCF_008729295.1 Plectropomus leopardus | reverse complement strand
CTGTGGACCCTGAGGGAGTGACTTACCGCCAACACACACACACACACTCACACTCACACTGGCCTTAAAATAAGTTTAATCTTTTGTTTATCCCCATCACAAATGGAGGCAATATCTGCATGAAACACCACAGAGATGTCAAACAGCCATCGCAAACTTCAAAAGATGCTGCTTATAATTTTCAGCAAGTGAACTATCACTTCTGATAACAACACTCCCAAGAGAGACAGAGACAGAAAAGGGGGATGGAGAGTGAAGGAAACAAGGAAAGAGAGGGAGAAAGAAGGATAAAAAAAACATGGGTTTGGAAAAGCAGGGGTGCCTCTGCCTCTCTGAGATAGCTAAACCCGAGTAGCAAAAGAAAAAAAAAAAGCAGTGCAGACCGACAGTGCCACAGAGAGACGGATCTGTAAAGCAACACTGAGACGAGAGATACAGGGGAAGCAACAAGATGAAGGAAGGGATGTGGGGAGAAACAGATAGGAAGAAGAGAGAGAGCGAGGGAGGAAGCGATGGATAGGCCCTAGATACACACCACTGACGCAGCCAGAAAAATGCACAGCTAGACAGAGAGTGAGGCAATGGACACACAGACACAAGCAAACACAACGCTCACTCCCCACTGAGTTCCCCGCTGCGAGCCTCTCAAGCCGAAATGAAAGCACTGTATAAAAGTAGGTGAATCTTTATTGTTAGAGCAGAGGTAGCGGAGAAGAAGACACTGACGTTTTGTAGACTGATATAAATCTGTCAGTGATTGCAGAGTGAGATAGTTTCTCACACGTACAGGAAAAAAGCAAAATGAACTAAGTACACTTTCCTGTTCTTACCGCTCTATCGCCACCATATTTCCTCAGCCGTTATTTCCTATCTCTATCTAAATCGTATTTCCACCCCCTTTATCCCCGCTGTGGTCTCCGCTGCTGGTAAAACACACCCCTGATAAATGGCTCCACATAATCATCCCTTCACTTTATCAGCATGCAGAGGAAAAATGAGTTGCGCAGGGCCGGGAGAAGAGGTGGCAGGGAAGAAAAAGAGGGGAGAACTGGGAGGAAATGAGGGATACGGGTGACAGATGATGGTAAAGGTATCCAGAGCAAGAGATGAGGGGAAAGGAGAAAAGTAAGTAAATGAGGGTGGTGAACAGCAGGAAGGCGAATGAGCGAGGGATGAGTACAAGCAGCTGAAAGGATGGTGATGGGATAGATACATAAAGTTAGGGAGGGACGGGTGATACAGCGAGGGCAATGAGATGAAGGAAAGGAAGGGAGAAGGACAGATTAGTAAAGGGAGGGACAGAGGAAGGCAGAGTGGAGGAAGAGATGGATCGGTCCTACTTGAGTAGACCCAGAGGAAGAGATGAATCTATATGATGCATGATGAGAGCCAGTCTGATAAGACAACCAATCACAGGCTTTGGTCTAAATGGGATAACCAATCATGGGCCTTGGCCGGCATCATCATTCCCCATTTCAGATAAGTCCCCGGCACATCATGTCCATCTTTTACCCCACAGCAAGCTGCAAGCTTTCTCGTGTGAGTGTGTGCGGGTGTGTGTTGTCATATGTGTGTATTGTACTCCATATGTGTTTGTGTCATAGCCTATGGCTGTTTTCTGATTCCAATACATCAATCTTAAATATCCACATATGTGAGAGCCCTGGTGTGGCAGTGCATCTCTTCTATTGCTCTGTTATTGCTACACAGAAAAGCACTGAACAGGCAGAACACAGCAGCAGATTGTTCAAGCTAAGTTTGCATTGTGCTGGATAATGCAACTGCAATCTCAGTCAAGTGCCCTGAAGCACACTTAAGAGATAGTGTTCTTTGATGCACACACTGCAAAAAGAAAAAAAAATGTCCATTTTAACAAGTAATTTAATCTACACAGTGAACCAAAGGGGCTGAGATATTTTTCTTACACTGTAGTAAGGGCAGATTAACTTTGGAAACTTTTACAAAACACAGGAAAGTGTTTTAAATAAGATAATGCTGCTTGAGTTTTAAAGGGCAACTCCAGTTTTCTATAATTTGGGATTTATTAATATTGATTCATAGGGATGTAACGATTCACCCAACTTATAATTTGATAGAATTTACGATATGATTTTCTCGCGACTTTTTTCAAATACAAAATGAGATTACAGTAAAATTATGAC
>NW_024675010.1:0-388 GCF_008729295.1 Plectropomus leopardus | reverse complement strand
TTGGGTCATTTCTTCTTAAATTGTTCTTTGTCATCTTCCCATTTTTTTTAAAAAAAAAATCAGCAAATCAAATTAACTCTGGTTTCAAAGGGTTAAAGGGTTATATGCCACCCAAAATCTTAGATTTAATACTCAAACATGCACCTCCTGGCATAAAAAGTGTCTGTAAAAAGATTATTTACATTCATGTGTGTTAAACTGATTAGATTTGTATCGCCACTTAAATTGTTATATGCTTTTTAGTGTTTAATTGTAGCAGGTTAATCTAATTCTAAATCATAAATTAATTAATTAAATGTGCCTTAAAATAATTTTTAAAAAATAGTGACAAAAGATCATTTTATTATCTTGTTAATTATTTTGTTCAAATGTGTAAGTGATTGTTTGA
>NW_024675009.1:0-239 GCF_008729295.1 Plectropomus leopardus | reverse complement strand
TGTTTACCTGTGTGTGTTGTTTTTGTTGTTTACCTGCATTTGACTGTATGTTATTGTTGTTGTTTACCTGCCTTTGACTGTGTGTTATTGTTGTTGTTTACCTGCCTTTGACTGCGTGTTGTTGTTGTTGTTTACCTGCCTTTGACTGTGTGTTGTTGTTTACTTGCCTCTTACTGGTTGTTGTTTTTGTTTACCTGCCTCTGACTGTGTGTTGTTGTTATTGTTGCTGTTGTTGTGTG
>NW_024675008.1:0-238 GCF_008729295.1 Plectropomus leopardus | reverse complement strand
CACACCTCACATGTCACACCTCACATGTCACATGTCACATGTCACACATCACATGTCACACGTCTCGCGTCAAACGTCACACGTCATGTCACACATCACACGTCAGATGTCACATATCAGGCGTCACATGTCACACCTCACATGTCACACGTCACACCTCACATGTCACACGTCACATGTCACGTCACATGTCACACGTCACACCTCACATGTCACACCTCACATGTCACATGTCACA
>NW_024675007.1:0-232 GCF_008729295.1 Plectropomus leopardus | reverse complement strand
AAAAAATTAAAATGTTATGTATATATTATGTTTTATTAAAATGTTATTAATGTTATTAAAATGATTTAAAATCAAGTTTAAAACAAGTTGTAGTGGTTACCAGGCAGTGTGAAAAAAGGAACGTTTTTAGCCTCTAATGCTGGAAAATAAAATACAAAATAATTTATAAAAAAAAAAAAAAAAAAAAAAACAGTTACAGTTTCTGTGGTCGTCTAAATCTGCACACTCACTG
>NW_024675006.1:0-247 GCF_008729295.1 Plectropomus leopardus | reverse complement strand
CCATTGAATGGACTGAAGGCCAATATTTTGGGCTAATACAGTGTAGCTAGCAGGTATCCAAGCCAAGACTTTCTCTTCTGTGCACTCATTTGAACTATAAATAGATATCTGCAAATGAATTCAGATCAGTCAATAAAAATAAGTGAATTTAAAAAAAGCCAATATAAAACTAATCTTCAGACAACAGCCAATGGATTCTGAGATTGGATTTTGGCTTAGGTGTTCCACCTTTCCACATCAAGTGTTT
>NW_024675005.1:0-276 GCF_008729295.1 Plectropomus leopardus | reverse complement strand
ACTTTCTATAATTCTCTATTCCTGATATCAGAGCATCTATAACGAACCACAGTTTCCTCCAATCAATTTGGTATTTTGGATTCTGAATCTGATAACAAATTAATTTTCCTACCCCATAAGTCTAATTGTTCAATTATATTCCTTATTTGCAGTGTTGGGAAGGTTACTTTTGAAATGTAATAGGTTACAGATTACTAGTTACCCAGTTCAAAATATAATAAGTTATGTGACCTTTTTAATTACTTCACCAAATGAATGTAACAAATGACATTTGAT
>NW_024675004.1:0-517 GCF_008729295.1 Plectropomus leopardus | reverse complement strand
TTAACCGTCTTTAGCCGTCTTTAACCATCTTTAACCGTCTTTAACCGCCTTTAACCATCTTTAACCGTCTTTAACCGTCTTTAACCATCTTTAACCGTCTTTAACCGTCTTTAACTGTCTTTAACTGTCTTTAGCCATCTTTAACAATTGTTACCCATCTTTAGCCGTCTTTAACCGTCTTTAACCATCTTTAACTGTCTTTATCCATCTTTAACTGTCTTTATCCATCTTTAACCGTCTTTATCCATCTTTAACCGCCTTTAACCGTCTTTAACCGCCTTTAACCGTCTTTAACTGTCTTTAACCATCTTTAACTGTCTTTATCCATCTTTAACTGTCTTTATCCATCTTTAACTGTCTTTATCCATCTTTAACCGTCTTTATCCATCTTTAACCGCCTTTAACCGTCTTTAACCGCCTTTAACCGTCTTTAACCGTCTTTAACCGTCTTTAGCCATCTTTAACCGTCTTTAACCGTCTTTATCCATCTTTAACCGCCTTTAACCGTCTTTAACCG
>NW_024675003.1:0-208 GCF_008729295.1 Plectropomus leopardus | reverse complement strand
CAACTGAAACAAATCTGATTTTATATCATTTCAGTAGCTGATCTTTATGTGATGGAAAGAAACAAACAAGTTGTGGACCTTTGCACCTTTTTTTCATAAATTTTGTGTTCTTTATATTATATTTCTCCGTTTTATTTTTGTATTGGTTCTATATTTTTATTTAATGACTTATTCTATTTAAATTTGCTTTTTTTTTTTTTTTTTAAAG
>NW_024675002.1:0-265 GCF_008729295.1 Plectropomus leopardus | reverse complement strand
TAAAACAGTAAAACAGGCAAAAATTGCAATCTGGTTAAATTAAAAAGAAAAACAAAAACTGGGGAAAATAGGGTCCAGGCTGAAAAATGCCAAAGTTAAGTACAAATATGACTTACTTGTACTTTTGTAGTCTTTTATTTTCATTCCTTCAGCCTTCTAGTTTCACTCAACATTTATCTCACAGTTTTACTCACGTTTAAATAAAGATCTTTACTCTTAAACACATGAAGGTGGAGCTGAAATGATTAATCACGTTATTGTTCTC
>NW_024675001.1:0-217 GCF_008729295.1 Plectropomus leopardus | reverse complement strand
TGAGTTAACGAGCTGCTGTCAGGTGAGTTAATGAGTTAATGTCAGGTAAGTTAATGAGCTGCAGTTGGGTGAGTTAACGAGCTGCTGTCAGGGGAGTTAATGAGTTAATGTCAGGTGAGTTAAGGAGCTGCTGTCAGGGGAGTTAATGAGTTAATTTCAGGTGAGTTAATGAGCTGCTGTCAGGTGAGTTAATGATTTAATGTCAGGTAAGTTAACG
>NW_024675000.1:0-1753 GCF_008729295.1 Plectropomus leopardus | reverse complement strand
TTGGACCTGAACAGTCTGAATGTAACTATTTAGTTTCCACAGTGTATTTTAGACTTTGAGACTTATAGGAGCTGAGCCAGAAATTCCGGACCAGAAAGCCCGGAGACAATGATTAAATGACATCTATTGCTCAGTGGGATTCATCTTAACAAAGATTTCTCAACAGTGTTACAACACAGCTCAAAGGCAACAAAGAAGGGGCATATTTTACAAATGTAATGTTAAAGAAGAGAATTAACATGTGCATCAGTAATCAGGCACATATGCATGTATGGCTGTGTGGAAATGTGTGCAGAAAACCAAACACAGCAGCAGCTGTGGCAGCGAGAGCAGAGAGAGTCTGCTGGAAGTTGCTTCACTTTTCTGTCCTGAAGTTCATGACGTGCAGGTGCAGCTCATGAGCTGAAGTGTCTGTGGTTTGCAGAAAGACAACATTTTCTTTCCTGAAATAAATAGCGCTGCAGTGATCATTTCTGTTGTAGCAAAGCTTTTTCCCGTATCGATCCACGAGGCGATCATTACCTCACGATGAAGCCAAACTGTATTTTGTAAAGAGCCTGTTGATGAGAGACTTCATTGTTTAATGTGACAGAGCTGCGAGAAAAAACCTTGATCGTCTCCTCGTCCCTTTTGTTTGCAGAAACAAAGCAGACGTATCTGTATTCTAAAGAAAGCCAAACACTATGAACGATTTTATTTACTCTTTATTCTCCTTATTTTTTCATATGATGCTTTTGAAATAATAAGAAACTTGTATCTTTAACATTTTCCTGAACAAAACGAGACATTGAATTATAAACTACAGGTAAGTATTTTGTTAAACTTAGTTTTTTTTTGTTCTTCAGTGTTAGTTGACATTTTTTCTTTATTTTGAATGAGGGCTAAAGGTTCTCACAGATGTTTACTGTCGATAAAGATCACAGAAGAAGATTATTGATTATTGATAATGTTGATGACAAAATTCATTTTATAAAGTAATTTTGAACTTAAATTAACTCTAAAGAGACTTACGTTAAAAACAATTACCAGCACAGTGATTATTCCTCTGTGATCTGTATTATTTCAGGATCCTGATGCCAACAATCAGTCACTGCTAAACTCTTGAGACCTTTTTTTTAAAATAATTGGACAAAAAAGTATTGGACAGCAAAATAAATACAAAAGAGCTATTTAAAGTTGTAAAACACTCCCCTAAATCCAAAATAAAAAATATAATTCCCTCCTCAGACCTTAAAAAAATATTTTAACATGCATCCCCCTTTTTGCACCGCCCCTTCCCATCTCATAAATATCGATCAGTCCCTAAGTTATATTTAAATATTCAGTGCTAATCCTGTCCTGAATTCATCATTTTTTAAAAAATAATACACATTGTGAAAAATGCTATTACATATTAATAAGAAAGAACCGATAATGAGTATCGATGGTGGTTTCAGAGAATGTGTGATATTTAAAATTAGTCTCAAAGTCCTGAAAATATGTTTTTTACTATTGTGTTTGAAGCCTCCACACGTGTTTGGCCACATTGTCTCTCTGTGGATAATTCAGCCGACACGTCAGGTGTAAATTTAGGCCTTAATGAGTCAGGACTGCTGCGACATTTATACACACTAACCCACAGTTACACACCTCTCTGTGACACACACACACACACAAACACACAGAGGGTCCACTACGGTTTGGAGTAGAAAGAGACTTGCTGTTGGTTTCATCCTCGCTCGTCGCCGTAGTGACCGAGCTGCTTTGATCCCCC
>NW_024674999.1:0-303 GCF_008729295.1 Plectropomus leopardus | reverse complement strand
AAAAAATGCAACAAGCAACCTGGCAAACTGCAAGAAATTAGCAAAAGATGACGAGAAAATTAGCTGAAAATCTGTGGTTTGTTTTTTAAAAGGAGAGATGAAATTATTAGAAGTGTATTTGAAAAAAGGTAAATTTTTAGAAAATATAAAAATATTATTTACATGTTTAAAATCAAGTGCACGTGTTTGCATATTAGCACTTTTTTCAAGTCATTTTTATTTTATTTTTGTTAATTTTTTTGTGCTAATTTTCCGATCTTTTCTTGTTTTATTACAAATGTGCTAATTTGAGTAATTTTTCTT
>NW_024674998.1:0-244 GCF_008729295.1 Plectropomus leopardus | reverse complement strand
AAAACCCCAAAAGCTACAGGCAAAGAGCAGAGTTTCTGCAGATAAATACGTGGCCACACACTGAGAGCGGGATACTCAGTTATGATCCTGTAGTGACATCATTGTTTGTTTGTTTTTTAATGACATATATTTAATATCACCATTGCAAAGTAATGACAAGAACCAATGAGGTGTATCAGTGGTCATTTCAGAGAACGTTTGGTCTTGAAAACTTTCCTCAAAGTCATGGAAGTTTACTGTTAAA
>NW_024674997.1:0-231 GCF_008729295.1 Plectropomus leopardus | reverse complement strand
AGGGGAGGAAGGGGAGAGAGGGGAGGAGGGGAGAGATGCACAGCAATAATGGAAACAAACACACGTCATATTACAATAACGATCGGTGTGAAATCACTGAATAAACTCTATGATGATATTGTGGGCGTTGATAAGAGTCTCATGCATGACACACGCTAACACACACTAACACACGCTAACACACACTGACACATGCTAACACACATTAACACATGTTAACACGCACCAACA
>NW_024674996.1:0-321 GCF_008729295.1 Plectropomus leopardus | reverse complement strand
TATTACAATATGATAATATTAATTATATTGTAATAATATTAGATTACTTGATCTGACTTGTCCTTGTCTATATGAATCTCTCTCATGTCTGTTTTGTTCAGTTTACTTCAAATGTATCTGTATTTACTTAATTTTGTGACATTTTTTCTGACTAGTTTGCAACCAGCAGAATACAGATAAATGGCAAACTAAACTTAATAACTCAATACTCAATAACTCAATAAGTACATGTAAGAAAATATAAGTAAACTGAACAATTAGAAATAAAGTAAAGATAAATAAAGACTTATAGTTAGATTTACTTAATCTAGGAAACCAATT
>NW_024674995.1:0-253 GCF_008729295.1 Plectropomus leopardus | reverse complement strand
TTTCTGTGACAAGATTCATAAAATATAAAGTCCAATTTCACAGTTCAGAAAGTAAAAACGGGGACAACTCTCTTGTCTTCTGCATGTTTGTGTTCAATTAATTTAACCCTTTACTTACGCTGCTTTAAGATGTGTTTCACAAGTATTTAAAACTTTGAACCCTGAACAAACTGGTTCGATTTCTTTGAAAAAAATGTAGGAAAAGAAAATGATTATCAAAAGAGGAAAAATCTGAGGAAAAAGTACATATCTA
>NW_024674994.1:0-325 GCF_008729295.1 Plectropomus leopardus | reverse complement strand
CGGGAGCCAAGGTGGGTCAAGGAAGTGCCCCAAAAGAACCTGTCGGATTGCAGAGTGGTATTTCTCTCAGTTATCAAATTCCCTTTAGTCCAAGTGAACGTCTGGCCAAATTTAAAAAAATGAGATATCACTTTTACAAGAATGAGACGGATGCCAAGTTACAGTGACCTTGACCTTTGACCACCAAAATTGAATCAGTTCATTGTTTAGTCTAAGGGGATGTTTGCATCAAACATGAAGGAGTTCCCTGAAGCCACTTTTGAGATATCACTTTCACAAGAAGGGCAGACTGGTAGACAACCCGACTACATAATATCTCCAAAAG
>NW_024674993.1:0-210 GCF_008729295.1 Plectropomus leopardus | reverse complement strand
GAAATTTCAGAGACTTGGAAGACTTAATCACAAGTTTCCAGATCTAAGCAGAGAAATCTAACTTACAGATGTAACAGATGAGAAACGTCTACGATAGAGTCAGGATTTCTGGCACAATTTTGCCTGCTCTCAAGGTTCATGGAGAAGGGTAATAGTCAAAAGGTCAAAACTTCAACTCTAATTAGCAGTGTTTCTCGACCTTTTTTTTTT
>NW_024674992.1:0-264 GCF_008729295.1 Plectropomus leopardus | reverse complement strand
ATAAATGTCTCACAAATTGCAAGACATTGGTAAAGGGTGACAAAAAATGACCTGAAAATTAATAAAGAAAAAAGGAGAAAATGGGAAAAAAAGAAAAATGCCTTCCAGAAAATGTTTTTAAGTATTATAATTATATATTTAAAACTATATTAGAAGAAAAAATGTATACTCACCACTCACTTTTTTTATGTTTATTTTTTTTACTTACTTTTATTTTTTTTTTACTTTTTTTGTACTTTTATTTTTGGTATTTTTCTTGTAACC
>NW_024674991.1:0-236 GCF_008729295.1 Plectropomus leopardus | reverse complement strand
TACCATTAAAACTGGTATTTAGAACACCAGTGATACATTTTAAGAAATGTTGATTGTTTTGTCTCTGTAAATAAATAAATGAAAATAAATGTGAGCACAACAATACAAGTAAAAGTCTAACATTTCACAGCTTTATAAGTCCTTTTCTTTTGGTTCATTCTTTAGTGGAAAATGTTCACATTCCCCCCCCAAACACACAGCTGTCTCTGAGCTGGGCGTAGGTGTCTGTGCCGTTT
>NW_024674990.1:0-481 GCF_008729295.1 Plectropomus leopardus | reverse complement strand
CGGGTCATTTCCAGTCACTGGACATGTTGTTTTATACCTCACAGTCAGAGAAAGATATTTAAAAAACAGCCAAGAAATTATTCTCTGATGCCAAGAAAAGCTATTTTATATCTGTGAGACCTAAAATAAATCTTTTCGTGTTGAAGTGCGGAAATCGTTCGAGACTTCTGTGACTTTGGGACCTTTAACGTCCTGAGTTTGAATTTTATTTTGCCCAACTTCACACACACGAGTTTTAAAAATGTCACAAGAAAATGACAAATATCGTAACCTGCCACTGAAATAAGTAAAGTCAAGTGAAATAAGAAATACTATTTAAATCTATATTAAATTAATGTGTGCGACTCATTTTAAATGTATTTATATTTATGGCCTTTTAAAATTAGTTTATTTTATAGCCATATTTATGCAGTTTGACTTTTATATTTTTACATTTTCAGCAGGATTACTGCAAATTCTAATGGACAAAATTTCATAAAAT
>NW_024674989.1:0-1522 GCF_008729295.1 Plectropomus leopardus | reverse complement strand
AAACAAACAAACAAACAAACAAACAAACAAACAAACAAACAAACAAAAGCACTCTGAACCAGCGTGCCGCTTCGTCACACTACCTACGTCACCACGCAGCGCAGCGGCTGTCTCGCGGACAGGTCTCTGTCACCTGTGCAGGTGTGCTGTGTGTCTCACCTGAGTGTCCTCACGTGTCCTCGAGTGTCTCTCATTGTTTCCTCGGCATAAACTTCCGCTCGGCGCGCGCTCCTCTCACGTGTTATGATCCCTCTGAGAGCACAGTTAGCACGCGCGGCTCGCCTGACTGCAGGTACAGCTGACCCACAATGCACCTGTGGCCCGCGGGAGCACTCTGTGGGTGTGTTTGATGAGTGTGACTGAGCGTCCCCGCCGGGCGGTGCACTGATGGAAACTAACAAAGTAAACTCACACCTGTTTCCGGTTGACTTTAACCCTTCATAACCTGAACAAACCGGTTTGATATCTTTCAAAAACATGGCGAGGAGGCAACAAACGTCTCAACACATGGCCCAAAAAATTAGTAGAAAAATTAGGAAAAAAAGTTATAATGAGCAACAAAAAAAAAAAACAACAACAAACAAGAAAATGACCTGCAAAAACATTTTTTTGTATTTTTCTGTGACATAATTTTAAACATAAATTTATTATAACTGTTAATGTAGTTTTCTGGATATTTTCCCTTTTTATTTTGGAAAAATGTCTAATCAATAGAAATGTCAAGGAAAAAGCAAGGAAAAGCTTTTTTTAAAGCTAATTATCATATTTACATATTTATATATTTATTTATTTACATATTTTTCCAGATCATTTCCTTTTTAAAAAAAGATCCTTATTTTATTTATTTTTAAATTTGATGTCTTCTTTTCTTCTTTTTTGGGGTAATTTTCCTTTTATTTTTACTAATATCTTTCTTTTTTATTTCTTTTGCTCATGCCAGTTCGCTCTTGTGTCAGAGGGTTAAGTTTAATTCACCGTGTGCAGACTCACAGCATCCAGTCAGGGATGAGCTGAGTGAACAGAGTGAGGTCAGAGGTCAGAGGTCAGAGGGCAGGTTTGTCACCTGTAGTCTTTAACATCTGAACAGTGAGGCTGCAGTCTGGACGTAAGTGAAGCTGATGAGGACGAAACGTCTCCTGAGACACTCGAGCTCGTGACGTCAACACAAACACGACCTGCAGACATCAGACATTCAACACTGATCACAGTCTGATCACGTGATCGATCCGATCACGTGATCAGACTCCAGATCAGTGAAAGTGTAACTGTGACACATTGAGCTCATCAGAGTTTTTCTGTTATTGAACGGACCATACACACACACATCACTCTGCCTTCACCGGCTGACGATGATGATGTATTTTAACCCTTTGAAAACTGAGCAAAGTGGCTTCATAACATCAGATGAAGCCAGCGAGCAACTCAAGAGGAAATGACCCCAAAATTCACAAGATACTCGTAAAAAATACAAGAAAATTAACTGCAAAATAGTAAAAGAACAAGAAAAAGAACAACAACAATA
>NW_024674988.1:0-306 GCF_008729295.1 Plectropomus leopardus | reverse complement strand
AATAAACATAAATTTGTCCTGAAATGTAAATTCTTCCTTTGTTCCTCTGCAGGATTGCCACACGAGGATCAATGAATTGTTCTCAGAGAAGATCTACCTGATTGGTATCGCCGCTCTGGTGGTCGCAGTTATTATGGTGAGAACACGAAGCTGCACAGACATTAACCCTTTCAGTGACATGCTGTATTTTTTTTTTTCCTTGAATTAATCCAAAATGATACAAAAGAGGCCAGAACATGAACGCCATCACGAGGGAGCATAGATGCTGCGTTCAGTATGTGACGATGACGCATCTCTTGATCAAAA
>NW_024674987.1:0-230 GCF_008729295.1 Plectropomus leopardus | reverse complement strand
ATAACCTCCATTGTACATTTACAACATCCAATCAAATAAAAAATGACCTGGCCTTTTTCAAGGAATGGATACTTGCTGGTAAATAATGTCATCATTTTCTGTGTTTTTCACTCCAGAAAGTTATTTTAAGCTATTAAGAAAATTGAACAAAAAAATCACGTTTTATACTTTAGTAAATATTATGGCAAAATTGTCCCTAATTCTAAGTAACTGATGTTTGTGTTATGGTT
>NW_024674986.1:0-266 GCF_008729295.1 Plectropomus leopardus | reverse complement strand
AATAATAGTCTCCTCGGTAACTAACAAACCCTTGTTTGGCTCAGACTTGACCGTTTTTACCTTTCCCAGAGACTAGACGGCTGCCTTTGGTAGCAGCTGTTTAGTTTCAGTTTACATTTATTGCTGAACAAACAGATCACTGTCAGACACACATTCCAACAGCACTCTTGTTACTTTATCCTGACTGATATCCAGCCAGTTTATTTGCTGTCTGCAGATAGGCTGGGACTCTGGATTTTTTGTGTCATAACTAAAGTTTGTACAGA
>NW_024674985.1:0-364 GCF_008729295.1 Plectropomus leopardus | reverse complement strand
CTGAGTTCCCAAAGTAGTCGGGTCCCAGTTTTGCAGATAAACCAGTATGTTATACGTACTTAGAGACACACACACATTTTTGTGCTGTGATAAGGAATTAATTTCTAATATTATCTAAAATTACAAACTTCATTATGTCACATTTTACTCCGAACAAAAGGGAGAGTAACAAGTAACTTTCTCATTATTAGCATTGATTATTTGTGTTGATTAGCTGTTTAATTTCACGGGTAAGATAAAAGGTGTTTCGCTCAAACTAAACAAACCTGGAGGGACGGGATTTATCTGTTTCTCTTTGCATTTCAGGAACTGTGCGGTCAGTTCCAACTCTACCTCCTTTTAGGACGCCGTGATGCTCCTCCAG
>NW_024674984.1:0-222 GCF_008729295.1 Plectropomus leopardus | reverse complement strand
CATGCAGGCAAAACAGAGGACAGGCATCAGTGCTCAGAAATCTCATCACACGCCTGCAAATCATCAGCATACAGATGCATTTTATTTGTATTTGTGATTGTGTGACATTATTATAATTTCTGACTCACCTCTTCTTTTACAGAAGCCTAAATGATGGTAACTGTGAGGAGAAAAAAACAGAAAATAATTCCAGTTCTTCATGTTTAATCAACAGAAATTGTC
>NW_024674983.1:0-245 GCF_008729295.1 Plectropomus leopardus | reverse complement strand
TAATCGGTCCAGCAATATACTAGGTTTTCAACCCAGTCTTGGTTTCATACTCATAGCTTACTTTTTACGTGAGCAATGAAAGTACATTCTTAACCTTGTGAACGTCATTTTAAACTCAAGGTCCACTTAGAAGCTTGAAGCTTTGAGTTGCGTTTTCTATAACCCAATAGACTTAAATTAGCTGTCATGGAGTCGACCCGACTTGACATCACATAACTTAGGCATTGAACTGAGGTCATGTCATT
>NW_024674982.1:0-649 GCF_008729295.1 Plectropomus leopardus | reverse complement strand
GTGCAGTAACAACTACAAAACTACTCATTATTTTTTGCAAAAAAAAAAAGTCTTTAATAAAAAGGGTTCCCAAAAGGTTATTATCTATCTTGTCTATTTTATTCTATCATTTAGCGTGAACAGTGACTTGTAATTGCTTCCTCTGACACTGCGAGATACATTTTATTGCCGACTATATCACTTCAGCTGCCTTGTTTTCAGTGACGGGACATAACGTCCAAAGCTGATATGAATTCAGCATATTGCTCAAGGACACAGTATCACAAAAACACTGTTGATTGTATACTTCCATCTTGTTTATGATACAAAATCTAGCACACTGTACATCAATATGTCTGAATCTTTCTGGGTCTCCAGGAAATATACAGTTTTGTTCTCAGTGGTGGCTGTGGCCTTGGACTGACAACTCAAAAGCTTTACAGTTCTGGTTTTGGAAGAGGCTAGAAGGGGGATTTCTGCAAGTAAATTAGAAATGATTTAACTCCTGTCATTTAGCTTTCTGGTTAGGACAGTAGGAGTCAGATGGATGAAGTATTTTTTTTAACTTTATTATTTTTTTTACAAACATAAAAGACAAAACAACTATCAACAGAAGGGGTCACTGTAGGTTGCACAGGAGGCACATGCTTGGAGTCATTTAAATATCAAG
>NW_024674981.1:0-304 GCF_008729295.1 Plectropomus leopardus | reverse complement strand
CGTTGCCGCTTTGCAGCGGGTGCAAATGACGAGTTGTTTTTAATGTCAAAAAAAGTAATGGCGTAGCATGTTTAAAACGCCACAGTAAAGCAGGTCAAAAAAAAAAAAAAGCTGAAAAAAAAAACCTGCAAAAAAAGTCATTGTTTATTATGTTGGAAAAAGTAATTTTACAGCATGTTAAAAATTTTTTTTAAAAAATTTCTAAAAAAGTTGCCTTTTATCAAATGTTAATGTCATGATATAGCATGTAAAAAAAAAAAAAAAAAAGTTAAAAAAAAGTCAATTTTTATGTGTCAAAAAGTCA
>NW_024674980.1:0-266 GCF_008729295.1 Plectropomus leopardus | reverse complement strand
CGAGCATGTGCGTAAATGACGCAACAACCTGCTCAGACCGTCCTCTCTGACATTATCCAAAATGGCAACCACCATCGGAAGACTGCTCAGGACCTCTGTGAGTGTAACTTATTGCAGTGTTAAGTTTGTTATGGACACTCTTCCTCCTCAGTTGTGTATTTGTTATTCGGTTATGAACTCGTGCAGACAGCAGGTAATGATGGATAATTCAGCTGCCCCCTGAGGCGCTGTCATGGCATGTGTGTCGCACATTTAAACCAACTGAC
>NW_024674979.1:0-282 GCF_008729295.1 Plectropomus leopardus | reverse complement strand
TGTTGCTCCTATTGTTATGATAAATACCTATATTTTTCAAAAACACATAATTCAGTATGACAAAAAGATGAATGAGTGCAACAATTAATTAAATAAATGAATAAATAAAAATCCTGCTCATCTTACCCAGATAACTATAGTAGTTTGTTTTTATTTGGTACTTTCTTATATTCCAGAGTGTTTTCTGTGTGTACTTTTAACTAATTTCTGAGCCATGTCTCTGTAAGTTGCTCACTGTCTTCTTCACATGTTTTTCAGAGTTATCAAGTCTGTTTACAGCAA
>NW_024674978.1:0-2252 GCF_008729295.1 Plectropomus leopardus | reverse complement strand
GGGGGGGGGGGGGGCAGATGAGACTCAAGAGTGACGGCAGAGAGGGAGAGAGAGAGAGAGAGATTCAGGCATCACTGCTTTTCCTCCAGGTGTCTTTGGCCTGCATGATTTCATCTGCGAGGCCATAATAAACTTCCTTAATGAAATAAGTAATTAACATATTATAATTGTGCAGCGGATGATTTTGACAGAGATCATTTTCCATATCTAATGCTATGCTAATTTAATCTGTTCCCCTCCTCTGCCCGACACGACCCTTTCTGTGATTAAGTTTCATGGCATCTCACTTTCGCTTTTCCTCACCTCTCCTTCTTCATACAGTACCCCCGCCTCCTCACCCCTCACCCCTCATCCTCTTTTCCTCTCTCTCCCTTCTCTTCCCTTCTCTGTCTCTTTCTCTCGTTCTCCAGTGATGGATTGACTCCTCCGCGGAGGTTCAGGGCCTTGTTGTTGTGGAGTTGCAGGCGGAGGGACGTGCACAGATGGCGGGGGAACTGGAGGCTGGGGGTGGAGGGTGGAGGCCTGGATCTGTATGTGTGGTCTGATCTCAGCTCCTTCCTCTGCCTCCTCTGCATGGAAAAAAAATGGAGAGCATGGAGCAGGAAGCGTAGGAGGTGGGAGTAATGGCGCTGATTGAAATATAGCCGCGAGCTGGCGGTCATATGCCTCCATTGTTTTTAGCCCCGAGTTTGGTCATCTGTACTTAAAGTTCTCAAGAGGGCAATTGATATAAGATGAATTTCATCCAAGTCTTTGACAAAATCTTCAAAAAGTCTTTGTGATACAGAAGAAGTGAACTTAAAGTTAGAAAAAGAAAGAAATCGAAAGTGTAGATTTTAAGTGTATTCTCAGTAGCCATGTTTCCATACACATATTTTTATCTGCATTTTGATGTATGACATTAGAAATGCTGTATGGACACAGCTTAATGTGCTAAAACTTATTCAATTGCACAAAAATGTTTAAGATCGCATGAGGTTTTTTTTGAGTTGATGAGCTCAATAGATGTGGAAATGACTTTGCGGAATAAGTTCTCTCATTGCACACATTTGACTTACATGACTGATTAGCTGTTTCCTCTGTCAGCGTCTTCTCAGATATTTCCATAACAACATAATTTGGACAGCATGAAACATAGTCAATTAGTCCTTTGCAGATGGGTTAGATGGCGACTTGAGTCGTTTCCGGTTTTCTCACCCTCTACTTCTTAGTCTGTTTTCGGGTGGATTACAGCCAAGCTTAAAGCGTAACCTATGCCTCCAACTTGTAATGAAACTTTGCTTCGTATAGTCTAGTTTATTTGCTCCAAGCCAGTTGATTCTGTTTTGCAGCATTTAGCTTCATAATTGAATGGAAACATGACTAGTATGCGTAATGAAGTGACACATACGTAAGTACCGTATCTTATCCTCATAAAACGGTTCAAGTGATATCCTATGCGAATTGGTGCCTCAGAAATCATGTTATGTCCTTAATGTAAAGTTATAAAGGGTAGGTTTAGGAAAAGAAACATGGTTGGGTGTTTTTACATTTAGGCAAGTAAAGTTACTGTGGTTAGGTTAAGGAAAAGAAACATGGTAAGGACGGACCTTAAAATGTCTCAAAGTTCACTTAAAGTTCACTTGATTCCAAACACCTGTCTTCTGGGGAAAGTTCCAAGGGAAATCCTCTGTTTTGTGACCCATCCAAACATATTAACAGTGTAAAAGAACAGCCTAGGTGCCGAATGTATGATGCATATATGAAGGCAAGTGCTCTTGTTATAATTCCAATGGTATAGTTAACTTTCCTGGTCTTTAAACATAACCATCCCAGCCAACATGGTAGGATGATGTCATCATGAACAAATGAAACAGGAAGCCTCTGCAAAGTATGCTTGTATTCAGGCCATAGTAACTTTTTAGTCTACTCTTTTGTCAACATGTTCGTAGAAAATTTCAAAAAGCAACTCACATTTGTTTTATTTTTATGCCATGAAGGTTTGTATAAAAAAAATGAACTGCATGCTTGCAGGAACTTGTACAAACAAAAGTCAAACTCATCAAAGTTCTCACTGGACAAACAGTAAACAGTCAACAGGCTGAATACTGAAAACATTATGATCTCTGGTCCGTAGCCTTGCTGAGAAAGGACGGAGAAATGAAACGAGGAGGTTCAAGGGGACAGAGGGGTGGATGGGAAGAGTGGGAGGCAAGGGACGAATGAAATCAGCCAGCTGTAGTTTGATCCGTCCCATGTGATGGCAGGACCCC
>NW_024674977.1:0-263 GCF_008729295.1 Plectropomus leopardus | reverse complement strand
ATGCGCTTAAATCAAGCCCTTAAAGATACATTTTAAGCGCTAAAGACTTCAAATCTTTAATTTTCCTGTTTTATTTCTTTTCCCCCTTATTAACTAGTATGTCGGACTGTTGTATCATAAAATTTTACTTTTAACATACGCATTAAAGAATAGAAGAATGTGTGTTTTATCATGCTTAAACCAAGCCGTTAAAGATATCATTAAAGTGCTAAAGACATCAAATCTTAAATTTTTCTACTCTATTTCTTTCTTTTTTCAATAAT
>NW_024674976.1:0-365 GCF_008729295.1 Plectropomus leopardus | reverse complement strand
TATTGATTTACAGAGTTTAATTCTATCTATAGACATTTTTTTTTTTGTATTCAGGATTGAGACTCAACTAATACAATATTAACCTTACAGATTAAAACTGCTGTCCCAAAGTAATTGTGCATGACAGTAGCAAGATGAGAAGTAAAGCTACTGTGGATTGGCAGAAACACAGTTTTCGGAAGGTTATGCTACTCTTTAATAATATTAATATATTCTACTATTATCAAATATTACTACAGCTGCATGTTAATTTCATGAGAAACTGTGAATTATGGTACTTTAATTTTTTCTCTGACTTTCTGCTACATTTGTGCCTCTGTCCTGGCAGACTCATTATAAGCACCAGCTTAGCTCGACAGTGAAAA
>NW_024674975.1:0-257 GCF_008729295.1 Plectropomus leopardus | reverse complement strand
GTACAGGTGAGTACAGGTGAGTGTAGGAGAGTACAGGTGAGTACAGGAGAGTACAGGTGAGTACAGGTGTGTACAGGTGAGTACAGGTGAGTACAGGTGAGTGTAGGAGAGTACAGGTGAGTACAGGTGTGTACAGGTGAGTACAGGTGTGTACAGGAGAGTACAGGTGAGTACAGGTGTGTGCAAGTGAGTACAGGTGTGTACAGGTGAGTACAGGTGAGTACAGGTGAGTGCAGGAGAGTACAGGTGAGTACAGG
>NW_024674974.1:0-264 GCF_008729295.1 Plectropomus leopardus | reverse complement strand
TTTAAGAAATCAAACAAATTTGTTCTGGTTTGAAAGGGTTATATAGCTTATGAGAGTCATCTAAAAACAGCACAAGAAAACAGATGCCAATCCAGGTGTCAAAGGCTTAACCAAGCCGCAATAAATAAACTTTAACATGTACACTTTCCTGCCCTCTAGTGGATTTTCTTAGTACAAGATTTTGGACAGAAACAAACCAAGCAACAAAAACTGAAAGATTTTATCAAATGTCCAGTGTGTAAGATTGAGGAGAACACTGTTTTT
>NW_024674973.1:0-208 GCF_008729295.1 Plectropomus leopardus | reverse complement strand
TTACCTGCTAAAAAATGTTCTGCTCATATAAAAAGTGATGTTTGTCCCTTTTTTTCTGTTCCTTGTTAGTCATTATATGTGCATGTTTGTCTTCTTTCCTCTGAAACAAAATGTCTCTCATATCTGTTGCACATTTCCTAATTATATTATAATGCAGATATTTTTTTTCTTTAAAGGACAGTGTCTGTTATGGGTCCATACAACTGAA
>NW_024674972.1:0-256 GCF_008729295.1 Plectropomus leopardus | reverse complement strand
TAATTATATATTTAAAACTGATACAGAAAACAAATATCAAGTATATTTAATAATTATTTTTATTTAATTTTCAGCACTTTCTTGGGTAATTTTCTTGTTTGTTTTTACTGTTATTCTATTTTTTTCTCCCCATTTTTAGATAATGTTCTTGCAACTTTTTTCCTATTTTTTTGCTCATTTTTGGGCCATTTCTTGTTAAAACACTTATAGCCTTCTTCCCACATTTACCTGGTAAACTCTGTGTGATATGCCGAAT
>NW_024674971.1:0-350 GCF_008729295.1 Plectropomus leopardus | reverse complement strand
TTAAAGTTAGTTAGGTGTGATTTAAAGTTAGTTAAATATAGTTTAAAGTTAGTTATGTGTAGTTTAAAGTTGGTTATGTGTGGTTTAAAGTTAGTTAAATATAGTTTAAAGTTGGTTAAATATGGTTTTAAGTTAGTTATGTGTGGTTTAAAGTTTGTTAAATATGGTTTTAAGTTAGTTATGTGTGGTTTAAAGTTAGTTAAATATAGTTTAAAGTTGGTTAAATATGGTTTTAAGTTAGTTAAATATAGTTTAAAGTTGGTTATGTGTGGTTTAAAGTTAGTTAAATATAGTTTAAAGTTGGTTAAATATGGTTTTAAGTTAGTTATGTGTGGTTTAAAGTTTGTTAA
>NW_024674970.1:0-286 GCF_008729295.1 Plectropomus leopardus | reverse complement strand
AATGTGTCGTCCTGAATCAGCGCTGATTTAAAGCCTCGCTCCCGAGCATTTCCGCTTTTTTCTGATAATGCTGCACGTTTCTACAAATATTTTTTGCCAAATGATTTTGTGCTCAAAGTAAAACTACGGTAGACTCTGCAGGTGTCGCAGGTCATCGTGCCTCTGCGTCCAAAAACTCCATAAACATCGTTACAAGCTGGCGAGCCCACTTTGAATGTATTTTTGGCTTTATCGGAGCTGTAACGGATGCAGAGTTTCGCCAAATTTATTTTTTCACAACTTGTGC
>NW_024674969.1:0-369 GCF_008729295.1 Plectropomus leopardus | reverse complement strand
ATTTGTTCTTTGCTTTCAATGTTTTTTATTTTTTTATTTTATTTTTTATTTTTGTGCTAATTGTCAGGTCATTTTCTTGCAACCTTTTTTTGTTTGTTTGTTTTTTTGGCCAATTTTTGGGTCACTTCTTGTCAAGTTGCTCATTACCTTAACCCCATGTTTTTGGAAGAAATCAAGCCGACTTGTTCAGGTTCCGAGGGGTTAATGAAACATGCCAACAAGGCCATAGTCATGGGGTCAAGGAGAGAACACAAGGGATGCAAATGAACTGCAAGTAGACTTGAAACGATTTCAAATACAGACAAAATGACCACAAAGAGACACAAACTGAACAATAAATGACTGCAGACACCAAATAACCACAAAATG
>NW_024674968.1:0-235 GCF_008729295.1 Plectropomus leopardus | reverse complement strand
GTCATTTTTTTATTGTTATGTACACGTGAGACAATATTATAGTATTTTTTTTAAATAACTACAGTTATCCCACGGTCTTTATGTGACTGCGCCCCCACTGTGTTTATGCCACGTATGCACGTGTCCTTCTGCAAGTTGTAAAGTTGAATAAGACTACAAAAATTGATTTTTTTCTTTCTCTCTTTTTGATATATATTTTTTTTGTTTTTGCAAAATACACATTAAAATAAACTTT
>NW_024674967.1:0-1280 GCF_008729295.1 Plectropomus leopardus | reverse complement strand
CAGAGTGTAAACACTCTTGATAGTTAAAGCTAAATAAATGACATAAAATAATATGAACACCTGTACAGGTGGGTAATTTCTAGTAAACAAAAACAATGGCTGAGGTGTTCTTTGAATTCAAGTTCTCGCTTCCGGTTGTGATCAATGTGTTGGGATTTGGCACAAAAACATGTCAACACAAGAAGATAAAGACCATTACCTGCAGAGGTAAGGAGCTGTCCTCCTCTGCCGTGGACGACTCTTTCTTGACGGCCTCTTTGGGTTTGGGAGCACTGTTGTTCTCCGCTGGTTTGGTTGCAGGGGGCTCTGGAGGAGGAGGAACCGGCTGAGAGTCGTTGGGCTTGGGTGGCGGTGGGACGGGAGGAGGCTGAGGCTGACCCGCCAGAGGAGCAGGAGGACCTCTGTTCGGTGGTGCAGGTGTCTCCTCTTGCATATAATACGACTGAGGTGTACCCCCTCCTCCTTCTGAGTGCCACGATGACCCCGAATATCCACCTGAGTGTCCGCCACCGTACGTGTTATCATTGCTGCCGTGATGTAACACAGACTGGAGCTGTTTCTGGTGCAGCATCTGCAGCTGCTGCATCTGCTGGAGGTGTTGCTCCTGGAGACTGGAGAACATGGAGCCACCGGAGGAAGAGGAGGAGGAGGAGGAGGAGGCCTCGAAGCCACCGAACACCGGTGTCGTCCCGGTAAGGCCACCACCAGGTGGTTTACGGGGCCCACTCCCTCCATAGTTTTGCGACTGGGGTGCCCCATAACTTCCCCAGGAGGGATACATTGTTAAAAAGCAGAATCAAGTCTCTGATTTCTACTGTTGATGAAAAAAGTGAAGGTGTGCGCGCGGCCTTTGTGCTCACATTCAGCCGGGCGGAGAGGCTAACACAGCTAACAGCTAACGCTAACCTACTCAACGTTACATTTTCATTTCCCGACTGAGCCAGAGCGCGTTACAGTACGAGTATAAACGCCAACCCTGTACCAGCTACCCGTTATCCGTTAGAGAAAGAAATGTGCACGTCTAGCCTTGTGAAAATAACATTTAGAAAAGGTGATACCTTCGTGAGCCTGATGCTACAGAGACGCACTCGCTCAGCCACTGATGACGGAAGCGCGTCACAAGTCGTCAAGTGACAACTTCCGGTAGAGCTCAAACATTTTGTGATTATGGATTTTCAGACATATGGATCGATATGGATACAACTTGTGTCTTGTGTGTGGACGACATCGAAAATATTTGTCATGTAATTTATGAATGCCTCTGCGTTAAATTATTTTTG
>NW_024674966.1:0-224 GCF_008729295.1 Plectropomus leopardus | reverse complement strand
ATATTATAGAAATGTAGTGGGATAAAAGTAAAAAAGTAGCATGAGAAGAAAATACTCATCCGCACTAAAGCACAGCATACTTGAGTAAATACTTGGTTAATTTCCACCACTGTCCATTTCTGTCTAACTTGTCTTGATCTCAAAGTCGTCCCTCTGCCTGAGCAGGCTGTGGAAGATTTTCTCAGGGTACAGGAAGAAGTTTCTGTTCCTCTCCATGTCCTGGG
>NW_024674965.1:0-417 GCF_008729295.1 Plectropomus leopardus | reverse complement strand
CTCATCACTCATTTGCTTTCTGTTTTTGCAGCACAACTCCACCACTCCATACAATACTGGCTCTGCAGATTCATACTGAATTGGTTTAATTATTTTGATAATTTTTAATAATAAATAATTTTATTGGTTAATTTACCCGTGTGTGTCTCTGTCTTTTGGACAACCCAAGAGCCTGGTTGTAACAAATGAAGGGAGACACACGGGTAAATTAATTTTATTATCATTATTAATGTTTGGGGTTTTTTTTGTTGCATTTCCACATATAGAATACAGATTTCACAATTATCAAATTAGGTTTCAGACAGCTTTTAGGCTTGAAGCTGTAATAATATTTAATTTGCAAGGGAAAAGATGTCAGCATAGCGTGTGATTACGTCATACTGACGTTATTTCTCCCTTTGCTGCCATTCGTTAATT
>NW_024674964.1:0-411 GCF_008729295.1 Plectropomus leopardus | reverse complement strand
TGCAAAGCTTGCCAAAAATAGAGTTCAACCAGGAGAGCTCTGCTGTTTTTACTTCACTATATGTGTAGTTTAACCCTGAAAATACAACTGCATGTGGATTCAAACATTTTTTTTGACTGAAATTAGCCTTGTATGCATTCCTCTGTCATTGTTCTGTTCTTTTTTGTTGTTGTTAATCCCTATTATTATTTTGTTAGTTTAAACAATTAATATTCCTATCATTTCTATTCATCAGTCACTCGGATGCACTGTCAGTAGTTATTGCAGCTGTGACTGAGCCATCATCTGTTTGCAGCCCAGGAAATGTGACGTATCTTTCATTGAGGATTGTGAGTCCAAAAAGCTAGAAAAGCATGCTGGCTTGCACATGGCAAAATCCGACAGAATGTAGTAGAAATAGAAATAGAAATA
>NW_024674963.1:0-213 GCF_008729295.1 Plectropomus leopardus | reverse complement strand
AAAAGAAAAGAAATCAGAACCAATTTTCTAAGGTTCTGTAGGTTAAAATGCTTGTGAAAGGCATCTGAACACAGAAAAACAAATCATTCCAGGTTCTAAAGGGTTAAAACAAACAGATTTTGGCATGAAACTTCCCCAGCTGATTTCTTACATTAAGATTATTGGGTTTTTTTATATGTTTTTGGGAATTTTAAATATGCAAAGGATGCATTA
>NW_024674962.1:0-245 GCF_008729295.1 Plectropomus leopardus | reverse complement strand
TGGGTTTAGAACACAGTGGAATAAAACATACTGCAAGAATAAAGTGCAATTAGTTAAAACCAGGCGCATTTCAAGAAGTTAAAGACACTGGGGGCTTAGCCTGGACCTCTTTAGGTACAAAAAAAGGGCACAATTTTTAAAAGAAAACATGCCTCCCAAACCCACAAGTTTGGATGGCATGGGTTTTTTTTAATGTTGGTGTATTTATTTATTTTTTCTTTTAAAGTTTTGGCCATTTTCTTTTT
>NW_024674961.1:0-205 GCF_008729295.1 Plectropomus leopardus | reverse complement strand
ATCTCTTTTTATTTTGTAAAATCTGATGGAAAACCTTTTTTTCCCTTTTTAGTCACACAGTTTCACTACTTTTATCAATTATTCTATTTTATTGACTAACATAACCTTTTAGCTCAGGTTAATGCAGATTATAGGGATATGAAGTATTTGAATGTCGACCAAAAATGACATTTCAAAAGCAAAAATCCTCGTGTTTAAAGGTTTG
>NW_024674960.1:0-304 GCF_008729295.1 Plectropomus leopardus | reverse complement strand
AAAATGCTTTTTTTAAATTTATATTCAATATTTTTTAGCACTTAATCAGGTAATTTCTTGTTACCTTTCTTTCTTTTCTTTCTTTTTTTTGTTGCTATTTTTAGGTCATATTCTTGCAATTTTGTATTAATTTCTTGCTCATTTTTGTGTCTTTACATGTTATGAAAGAAATCAAGACAATTTGCACAGGTTTCTAAGGGTTAACACTCTTTAACACTCCATTTTATGGCAATGATGCTTTTTTGGTGTTATATGATTTTTTTTTTTTATTCCTTACACTTTTCAGTGATTCAGTGATGAAAAT
>NW_024674959.1:0-222 GCF_008729295.1 Plectropomus leopardus | reverse complement strand
CTGAGAAGTGCTCTTGTCAGTCAACCTCTGCGTCCACAAGAAACAGCACATTGTGTGACCCCCAGTCAGAGCAGATTTGGTCAAGGCTTTTTGAGGGAAACCTCCAGTCCCGCTTCACTTGCAGCTCTGTCAGGAGCTTCATTCAGGGTAAAAAAAAGAAATGCAGGGAAAAATAGCAACATAAATGATAGGCCACTTCTATGAATGTGTATTGTTTTGACC
>NW_024674958.1:0-374 GCF_008729295.1 Plectropomus leopardus | reverse complement strand
AGTTTGTCCCAGTCTATGCCCCACTGACTTTAGCCATTTACTTTACCTTCCTCACTTCCATTTCTCTTCTCATGCATCTAGTTGACCTGCCAATCAGAGTGATTTTGCTCATAGACAGGCTCTGCCTTTTCCAACGCTGATTCAACATGCGGAATCTGTAAAAAAAAAAAAAAAAAAAAAAAAGCAACAAGGTAAGAGCCATCGAGGGCCAAAGGGGAGGGACATACCACAAAAACTAGGAGGACAGCAGCTCACTGACTTTTTGACATTGACCCCAATTGCTGGCTTGGTGTGTCAGGGCAGTAACAGGCCACTGACATCTATTCGTTGAGGTATCTAGTACCCTGCTGAGCATCATTGAAGTGCTACTGTGA
>NW_024674957.1:0-227 GCF_008729295.1 Plectropomus leopardus | reverse complement strand
ATTATTTTGCATGATAATTATATGTAAATGTGAATATTACTTTAACAGCAATTAACTGTTGATTCTGGATGTTTATTATTACATATTGTGCTTATTTTCAGATTTATACTTGTATTTGGGGTTTCTTCTTGAACATGTTTCCATGCTTTAATTTTAACAATTTTAACAACAACAACTTTGATGGCTTGTTTAACCATTAGAAACCTGAGCAAAATGATTTGATTTCT
>NW_024674956.1:0-1095 GCF_008729295.1 Plectropomus leopardus | reverse complement strand
CCACTTTAAAACATTGACCCGAGGTCTGCATAAAATGGCAATATGGAACAACATATAAAGAGGTATCTCTCGTACTATACTTCATTTGAACATCAAATGGTTTGAAGTAAAACAGATCATTTATGTCCAACACCTTAAAAACCCTGTCTGGATGCAGCTTAACCTTAAAGGCATGGTAATGGTGATCAAAACTCATGGTTTCCATCAATTTTCCACAGAGCAAACACAGTCATCCTTTACAGCAATTGTCTCAATCTTACAAAATACAGGCATCTCACTTGAAGTCACGACGGTACTCTGTACCATGATATTTTATCCACTTGGCAGAAAACACACTGGTAGACAATACAGTTCCAAATTTTGCAGCAATCACTGCACCCTGATTTAACTCATAAAGTGTCACCATCTTTCCTGGACCTAAAATGAATCTTTCCTTGCTAAAAGACTCATGATACATTGCCATATAACTTTGGTGCTTTTTGGCTAATGTCTTTGTGATGTTTTTAAAGCTTTTTAATTGTTGCTTGAAGAAATTATGTTTGGCTTCATAACGCATGCACCATGTGTGCAAAATCAGACCAATGTGCCTTATACTACGGGGATAATGTATCATGAAGTGATGCTTTGGCAAGAGATTTATTTCAGGAAATAATTGCTTGAACAGCCAATGATGATCAATGATTAAATATTTGAGGTATATGGTCATGCCTTCTGACAGGACTGGTGAAAATACAATGTTAACAATATGCAGAAGCAAAAGTAGGAGATACCAGTGTTTATCATCCGTCTCGATCAAATCACCAAATAGCAAAGGTATATTGCGCAACAAGCACCAAGACTGTATGGCATTTAACCCCAAATCATTACTTCCATCTAGCACCTTATCTGATGGCAGAGGCGGATGGTTTCTCTGCTGATTGAAACCATAGTCATAAGCATGTATTCTACCAGCCACTTGTTCAGCACTTAGGAAGTTTCTTTGAATGTACTTCAGAATGAGTTTCACCTCAAACTGACCAACCCCCTCTAAAATATCATGCATTATATCTACAGAGAAGTTGTTAGCTGTGTTGAAATACTGAAGTGAATTCAACA
>NW_024674955.1:0-279 GCF_008729295.1 Plectropomus leopardus | reverse complement strand
TTTTTTTTTTTTTGGTGTGAGTTGCAGTGTTGGAGATGCCCGCCTTCTCTCTAATATAATGGATTTAGGTGGCACTTAGTTAGTGCCAAAAAGATACATTTGGAAAAACTCAGCAGTAGTGTCTCTTTCTAGAAATCATGACCTGGTTACTTGAGATAATCCACAGACCTTTTTGTAAGCAGTTTCATGTATGATGTGTTCAAGGGCCACCTGACATTCCATAATCCAGATATAATTTCCTTTTCAACAGTTCTGGCGGTGATAAATTTTTAATTTTTG
>NW_024674954.1:0-217 GCF_008729295.1 Plectropomus leopardus | reverse complement strand
TCATTGCTTTTTTTTACATGTTGCTGAATAAAATCATGCTAATGTACCCAGTTTTTTAAGATTTAATTTATACCTTAAATCTACCTTACACCTGTCGCATAAATATTAACGTTTATGGGCAAATGAAGCTCAAGACTGCAGTTTTGCTCAACACTGTGAGCTCCTTAACTACACAACAGTATACTGTAATTTTGATTCTGGCTAAATTATTTGCATT
>NW_024674953.1:0-280 GCF_008729295.1 Plectropomus leopardus | reverse complement strand
GTGCAACAATACTTATAGGCCATATTTCTATACTTTTGAGATAGATATACTATACACCATTTGTGTATTTCAGTTATTATGTGCAATTATCAAACATGTACATATAATATTTGTATAAATGAAAGGTTTATATAGTGTATATAGATTTTATATCTATGATTATTTAATTTTCTTTTTATCTCATTTGTATTTTGTAATATCCTATCATTTTTTTTTTGCATTCAAACATTTTTTGCATTTTGATTCTGACTCTTGAACTTGCTGTAAAACGTGAATTTCC
>NW_024674952.1:0-229 GCF_008729295.1 Plectropomus leopardus | reverse complement strand
GTTAGTATTGTGTTTGCACAAAAGAACTCGTCTGGCACCAGAGACAAATGGCAGCTGCTGGTAATGTGTAATAGTGAGAAAATATTCTGCTGCAACCTCTTTTCACCTCAACTTGCTTCAGCTGCTGACACTTTCCTGTCCACCATTAAAGGCTCAGAGCCTCACCCCCACCCCCCCTCCCCGCTCTGCAGGTGTATAATTTCCATTGATGGCACAGGAATAGTATTTT
>NW_024674951.1:0-398 GCF_008729295.1 Plectropomus leopardus | reverse complement strand
TAAAAATGTATGAGTCCTGGGTGAGAGTGTATGTATTAGTCTGTTGGGCTAGACTGGCTGTACAGGGAGATGGCAGCAGGCAGGAAGGACCTCCTCTAGCGATCCTAGTCAGCAGAGCTGGATCATTCTCTTACTGAAAATATTCTACTTTGGCTGTTTGGTCATTTGCACAAATGGCCAACAAGTTTGGTCCACTTTTGCACGGATAGCTATGAAAATCTGTTTGGTTAGCCCCTGATTTTTCATTAGTTTGAGGATCCCTGAAGTTGTGTATTAATGAAAGAGATAGTGTTCAGTGTTTCAGCTGAAATATGTATAGTTGTCTAATTTGTACAGAATCAATGAATTCTCATAAAACAGCAAACCTGCCGAATATCTTGATTGTCTATTTCTACTGT
>NW_024674950.1:0-297 GCF_008729295.1 Plectropomus leopardus | reverse complement strand
TATTTTCTAAAACATGTATTTTGTCAAAAAAAAGTTACTTAGCTGTTTATCAAATGTTAGCTAAGCATTAGCTCACTAAAGATGTTATTAGTCTTGACTTACTGTTCTTTGTGCAATGTCAAATGTCAAACAGTTAAACAAGTTAAAAGTTGCAAATGTTTGACCCGCATGTTTTCCATACCGCAATTTTCTACTGCATAACTACTGCATAGTTTTTTTATGTGAATATAATGATATTTGGTATAATTTATTCTCAGCTGGCACTCAGTAATGTGAAGTTAGTTCCTCATCCGAGTC
>NW_024674949.1:0-275 GCF_008729295.1 Plectropomus leopardus | reverse complement strand
GATATTTTCCAAAAGTTGATAAAACACAACTGCGTTTCCACTCAGTGACGCTCGGATCGTGTTCTCGCGATGTTGGCGATGAAGGCGTGTTATGGAGCGATAACTGAAAGTTTAGCCCCTGACACACATTTCACTTTATATGTAATTTTATTTTTGCTTCTTTTCTTTACTTTTCTCATTTTTTAAATTTATTTATTTTATCTTATTTCCAGGTAATTTTCTTGTACTTTTTACTGATTTGCGTCTGATTTTTAGGTCGTTTCTTCTTCTTGTGC
>NW_024674948.1:0-237 GCF_008729295.1 Plectropomus leopardus | reverse complement strand
GGGCATTTGTGGGACATTAGTACATTTCTAAGATTTTAGCACAATTTTAGGATTTTGAGAGATATCTAGGATTTAAGGACATTTCCAAGATTTTGGGTCATTTGTAGGATTCTAGCACATTTATAGGATTTTAGGATAATTATAGGATATTAGAACATTTCTAGAATTTGTGGTCATTTCTAGGATTTTAGGGCATTTGTGGGACATTAGTACATTTCTAAGATTTTAGCACAATTT
>NW_024674947.1:0-264 GCF_008729295.1 Plectropomus leopardus | reverse complement strand
AAGCCCCAGCTCTTGTTTTCTGTTTATGAATTAAAGCCCTTAAAAAAATAATATATCGCTGATCGGAAACTTAAGTTCTGGGTCCTATTTCCTTTAAGCAGCGCATTTTCTTTGATTGTATGTGCGAGTTTGAGAGAGCACACCACTAATCATGTAATAAAAATGTATACAGTATTACAGAAGAAAGGTACAATATTTTTTTAAGTATAAAATCATAAGAACTATTACAAAAAGTATAACTTTATAAATGTATACAATATTACA
>NW_024674946.1:0-378 GCF_008729295.1 Plectropomus leopardus | reverse complement strand
AAAGCATACATTTTAAAATAGACAGCTTAGTTTTATGTGAGGTCCCTCTTTATATTGGTGAAATAGTTAGTTGATATTATACAAAGAACAAAGAGTAATGAAACTGAAATTGTCCCAAATAGTTCTGATGGAATACAGTACATGGAAACCAGCAGTCAGCTGGAAGGTTGGAAGTCGATCTAAAAACATGTGGTAAGATTTGGAAATGATTTGTAGGACTGTTATGATAACTGCTTTTGTTTGATAATATATATTTTCCCAGAAATAATTTTGATAAATTCTATTATTGTCATTTTGAGACCATTTTATGCCACATGTCACATGATATACATAATTCCTGAGAATATTTAAATATTGTTATTAGAATATAAAAAATAA
>NW_024674945.1:0-2058 GCF_008729295.1 Plectropomus leopardus | reverse complement strand
CTCTCCCCTCTGAAGCGGCTGCAGAGCCTGTAGAGGCTGAAGCTCTCTCCGCTGAAGTGGCTGCCGAGGCCGCAGCTGAAGTCTCTGCCCCTGTGGAGAGCAGCGAGGAGCTGGTGGACCCTGCTCCAGTGGTAGCTGAAGCTGCAGGAGAGGAGCTGCAGGCGGAGGCCCCAGTTGAACCATCTGAGGGTACACATCACACCACCCTATATCTCCAATTTCTCCCTCTCCCTTTCCTCTCTGTGGATCTTTGAGAATTCTGTGTACTGTTAAAATGTTTACCAGGTTTTATCTCCCGCACATTTAGTAGTTGTTAACAGCTTTTAAAATATCATCACCAGATTCTTTGAAACAGCCTGTTGTTTTGCGTCTGTTCCATCACTGTGACATCTAACCTCCCATCACTGCCTTGGTTTTCAGTTTGCTTCTTTGCATGGGGTGAAGTACTTAAACCATGCTTGTAGGGCTTATTGGTGCATCTCTTTTTCTCTGCACTTTCTGCATTTTCCTTTTTCTGGACCATTTCCTTTGCTTGCCTTCTGCTTATTCATGTTTAGTCACACGTGTCTTTGACCCATTCACACAACTATGTCATTGCTGTCGATGCAGGAGCTGTTGCGTGTTGCATACACAGACACTAATTCTGCTCATGTTTCTGTTTTCTCACCCTCTTTATTTTAAAGACCCCCTCACTCAGCTTCTCCACGGTTGCCAAATCCAATCCATTCACTTCAGAATATTCCTCTAATGTTTGACTCTTTTTGATATATTGCTCACTTTGGCTCTTTCTTGTCATTTATAATGTCTCTGTTTGTATGAAATATGGCTTCCAGGTTTTCTAAGTTAATGTTAAGGTTACAGCTAATAATGCCATTGTTTCTATGCATTGTGCCGGGTAATGTTATTGCTAACAGTAATGTTAGAGTGCACAAACTGATTTACAGAGAAGACGTGTCCCTGACAGCAGCTGGACGAGGATAAGCTGGGAGTGGAGTCAGCCGAAGGGTTTCAGGAAGCAGGATGACACAGTTGCCTATATTTTTGAGAAATCATTGGATCATAGTCGTGATATGAGGACTGTATATCCAAGTGATTTGCAGTTTACCATTGAAACATTGCTGGAACTACAACCCTTTTTTACACTTTTTACATGACCAACTGTATAATTCTGCTCCATGACACAACACCCTCACCTTGGTCATTAGTTTCACCACTTTTTCATTTCCTTCTTTTTTTAAACTTCTTAAATCTGTTCTTCACCCAAAAGCTTTTGGAATTAGCACGGTGTCAATTAATGATGAAATGTAAATGTCTTAAATGTATTTCTTTGTGATTGTGGATGTATAGGATTTTTCTTCCTGTTGTTAATAACCTTGCTGTCGCATCTTGCTCACGGGGTTTCCAGACAGATTTAGATGTAAATGTAAATGAAAGAACATTATGCACTTATTAACCAGAAGCATCAAAGCCTAGTTTCCAGCACACTGATTTTGACTTTTTGCCCTTTTAAAAATTTCATGTGTGCCTCTGCCAGTAGCGTTATTTCCCCTTGTGCAGGCTGTCTGCACTGCCACTAAGCACGCTGACTTTCACATTCTTTCCCTTCACAAACATGATCCTTGAGGCTTTTCACACCAGTGTGTCTCCACACTGTAGGGGGTCATGTGGCCTACCATCATAGGAAATGCCCCACCATAAACCACCTTTGTCAGCACGTGTGAAGATGTAAATGTGCTCTCCCTTCAAAAATCTTTTAAAATATTTACAAAGCAAGCCACATTTTTGTTCTCATTTGAGAGCTTATCAGACATGCCTTGATCAAGTCTTAACCCTATGAAACCTGGAGAAATATCAGTTTTCTTGTGCTGTTTTCTGTCACCTTCACAAACTGTTTGAATCGTTGAAACCTGAGCAAATTGGTTTCAAACATGGAAAAAAAAGGCAATGACCAACTTTGTAAGAGATGTCCCACACATTGCAAGAAATAAGTAAAAGGTGACAAGTAAACAACCTAAAAAATTTTTTTTAAAAGAGGGAGGATAATAATAATAATAATTT
>NW_024674944.1:0-3241 GCF_008729295.1 Plectropomus leopardus | reverse complement strand
GGTGATAAGAAACTGAGTGCTTTGAAGAGGTGGAAGAAGACTAGACATTAGTGTGTGTGTGTGTGTGTGTGTGTGTGTGTGTGTGTGCGTGTGTGTGTAAGGGGAGTGTGTGCATCCCGCCAGATTTGACCTTTGCCTCATGTCCTGGAGTCCATGTGACATTTCAAATGCAAATACAAACACGCTTCACCACCAAACACACACACACACACACACACACGCACACACACACACACACACACACACACACACACACACACACACACACACACACACACACACACACACACACACACACACACACACACCGAGTTTGTCCTTGGGCAGCAGCCGCCGCCGATGGCCGCTCTAAATGACATTAAACGTAGGTGACTGTAAACTTGGGTAATTATGATAAATGTGAGCGATTATGACGAATTATTCCCCTCCATTGTGCTAATAGCATAATTAGCAACAATAATCAAAGACTTATGATGTTGAAATAAGGCGACGCCGCGGACAATTAGACCGCAAGGAGCTAATAATGGAGAACTTATGGTGTTTTCCTGGAGGGCAGAATTACTGTTACTTCCAGAAGGACTTTGAAATTTGGGTGTTTTTCTAACTAATTTTTCTCTCTGATGAAAGAAAATTGAAATAAATACTCAATTAGCTGCCGGCTTTTCTGTTGGACGGCTGAATGTGAAGGAAATTAAGTGTCACAGGAGGCGTTCAAAGTGCTGCAGGTGCTTTTAGGTGCTTTAAGTCAAATATCAAATTGAACTTGAAAAAAGTTTCATTTCTCATATGAGGAGGTATTCTTTTAATTTACAGAATATTAATCTGAACTGTGAGCATGTTGATTTAATTTCTTTCAAAAACATTGAAAAAAGCTACTTGACGAGATATGTTCCACAAATCGCACTTTTCTGTAGATGTAAAAAAAAATTTTTAAAAACTGCCGGGGAAAAATGTCCAGAAAATTATAATGACCATAATTATTAAAATTATGTTATTTAATCATTATTATTTTTGAGCATTTTTTTTCCAGATAATTTCCTTCTTTGTTTTTTTTTATCTTCTTTCTTTTGCTAATTTTAATTTCATTCTCAAATCTATTGAAGTCTTCTTCTTCTTCTTCTTATTATTATTATTATTAAGCACTTCTTTCCAGATTATTTCCTTTTTTTGTAAAAGAAAAAAAAGTACCTTTTTACTGATCTCTTCTTAAGCTGCTGATTTCCTTCATCCCATGTTTCTGAAAGAAATCAAGCCATTTGCTCAGGCTTCAAAGGGTTAACTCCTCTCTGAACACGTGTGTTTCAGCATAAAAACTCGTAACTATACTGAAGCCTGAAGGCGAAACACATCACTGGAGCGGCAAAGAGCAAAGCTGGAGCTGAGATGTTAGAGGACATGAAGGATAAAAAGTCATAATGATTTCGGCGTCAGTCGTCTGTCGGAGGTGTCGTCATGATGTGGTCATGCAGATTTGAGGGAGGAAAGCTTTTTTGAAAACTTCCTGGTGTGTTCAAAAGTCACTTTGACATCAGAGATTTTAAACTTCTAAATGCAAAAAAAAGAACAAAATTATCTCAGTGATGCATTTAAAGAGCCTCCGACATTCAACATCTTACAGGAAGAGGATCGTGTTGATGAGCTGTTTTTTCGGGGAAATCAAACTAAGAAGACAAACAAGTAAACAAAATATTGATTAAAAATGTGGAATCTGGTCGTTGTTCAGACTGATGTCACGAATATGTAAATAAGAATAATAATAAGAAAAATGCCTGAAAATAATCCCAAAAAAGTTTGAAAAAACAACAACAAAAAAGTCTTAAAAAGTGCAGAAAAAAATTATATATAATTTCAAATATAGAAGAATGATAATTATAAATATATTTTTTTGGACATTTTTCCTATTTTTTTTTTTTTTTTTTATATATAATTTTGTAATAGCCAACCCAGCATGCACCTCTTTTTTATTCCTAATTTTCAGGAATTTTTTTGTCACCTTTAACAGATGTTTTGGAATCTGTTGCTCACCGCCTTTTTTCTCCACGTTTTTCAAAATTATTACAACCAATTTATTCAGGTTTTAAAGGGTAAAACTGCTTTGCAAAAGTCTCTGGATGCAGCTCAAGAAAACTGATGTCGATCCAGGTTTCAAAGGTTTAAGGGGTTAAATATACAGAATTGTGTTAAAAAATATACTGCAACAAAATCCATTTTCAAACACCAAAAGTACGTCTCAGTCAAAAGTAAAACTATCTCCAGTTCCTCCAGCGAGGAGGTCAAAAGTCAAAGTCAACAGCCGGCCGACATCAGACCCTGAACCGATGATACGTAATGAAGACACTGAAGAGACAGAAAATAAGAGTTCTCGCTCCGCTCGCCGAGCCTCTGAATTACACTCGTGAGTAATAATTTTGCAGCACTCACCCTTCAGACGGCGAGCCTCTCAGCCTCAGTTTGACTGATATTAGTCAAATTGCGTCATGTGCTTTTAAAGATGACTCTCTTTAAGTGCAAGAGGGTGTTGAAAGCGGCGCGCAGCTTCAAAGGAAGATCTCTCTCCTCCAAGGTCATCTCATATTTTAACTCCAATTTCAATACTTTATGAGCGTGACTGTAATTAAAAGGACGGGGTCAGCTGTCTGATGGATTATGACAGAGCAGCCGGCGGGCGAGGTACGCCCGCTTATTAATGTAGGAAAAAAAATATTCACATTGATGAACTTTATGTGGAAATGAAGCAACTTTGGTGCTTGTTTTTAAGTTGCACTGAAACTCTGACGGCTGAGTTTATGTTTCAAACAGGACAATACGTTTTTAACACCGGCATTTTTTCTGAGCAGGAGGAAGGTTCATATTACAGATTTGCACAAAACTGGAGCGATATTTTCGGATTTCTGATCCAAGGCTACGTTGGTGAGTTATGCGAGCGTAGAAACTTTTTTACGATAAATTAGAGTTTTCTTTTCAAATTGACATGTTTCCATTAGGCATATTTTATATTTGCAAATTTCAAGTTGCGCAATTTGAGGTTTCATGGCAACCCACCTCAGTTAAAAAAAGTTTTGAGGATGGCATCTTTGTTTTACTTTTTATTCCCTTTACTTAAACCAAAAATACACGCACATGGGTAAAAAAAAGACCTTGTAATTAATTAAAGCAATAAAATAACAGTTCTCAAGTTATCGAGAAAAGAAAAAGGAAAACAAATATAATATTAATAATTTAAGTAAAATAAATAAATGAA
>NW_024674943.1:0-258 GCF_008729295.1 Plectropomus leopardus | reverse complement strand
AAATAAACTAATGATGCCAAAAAGTATCAATAGTGGTATCGTTTAAGGAGACTCGATGTTATCGATATCAGTAAAAAATTAATGATCCCCATCCCTAGCAGAGACGTGAAAATGCAGATCCAGAAGATCTGGGAAGCTGACCAATCAGGACAGACTGGGCTTTTTCAGGAGGGGAGCTTTAAGAGACAGGCGCTAAAACAGGGTGTTGCAGGCAGAAAGTGAATACAGGTGTTCCTGCACACACACAATGAGGAAAAT
>NW_024674942.1:0-304 GCF_008729295.1 Plectropomus leopardus | reverse complement strand
GTTTTTGCGTCAGCTGCTGTAGTTAAGACGCTCCTCCACAATGAGTACCATCCGATCTGACTGTCTGTCTTCACTTAACCACACAATGTTGAAAAAATACTGATTTGACACATACTTTTACCATTCTTTTTGGTTTTGAGAGGAAGAGACCACTGCACATATTTAACTCTTGTTAAAAAAACAACAACTCCTAAACAATTAACACTGGGGGATTTATAATCGGGAGACGTTTCATCTGGCTGAAATCCACAATTCTGACTGCTGGATGCCACTAAATTTCCCTAAACTTTGCATACTGCTCCTT
>NW_024674941.1:0-297 GCF_008729295.1 Plectropomus leopardus | reverse complement strand
AAAAAAAAGAAGTATTGAAGTCTGGCTTTGAAAAGAGCATAGATAAGTTTAACTTTCAGTTCAGTTTTAAGTTCTATGTTTTTAGTGAAAATGCATGCATTTGGAAGTAAACATATAACTGAATAAATGATATATATATATTATACTGCATGAGTTTTGAGAGAGTTTTTAAATGGATTTACTATCTCAACTTATCAATATGTTGGCCTTTTCCTGTGGAGCCATGCAAGAAAAAAACAAATTTGTCCTCACGAATTCCAGGCAACACAGCATGACTAAGTGATTTATAAATGGTCA
>NW_024674940.1:0-291 GCF_008729295.1 Plectropomus leopardus | reverse complement strand
ACATTTTCCTGATTATACTTAGTTACTTTTACTTTAGTATTTAGTATATAGTCCTGCATTTTCGATGCAACAGAGTATTTTCTCAGGTTGGCGTTACTACCTTGCAATCAAGTCACGTTTTGAGAAACTGAATTGAGTGACTTTTGCAGGATTTTTTTGTTTTTTTGGGCTCCTGTACCTCTCTGAATTACACATTCAAATCTATTCGTCTCCTTAGTTGTCCGGAGGTTCATTTGTCTTCGTGTAAAGAGGAGATTGTCTCACACAGAGTGGAGCTAAAGGTAATCCCTG
>NW_024674939.1:0-733 GCF_008729295.1 Plectropomus leopardus | reverse complement strand
CTAGCATAGTACAAAGTCACGGAAAATTTTAATACTCATGTAAAGTCGGAAATTAAAGTACTTCAAAATTGTACTTGAGTACAGTAACATTACTTGTGAGTATTTAACTATTTTCCACCAGCCATAACAACTTGAAAATCTAATGATATATTGGTATTTACTTTTTCTTCCCCTACTGGTAAAAAATGACTTAATTCAGCTTAAAAATGTGAGATACAAATACTAGGATTTGGTAAAAGAGAATGACAACTGTATATTTAAGTTTTGAGAGTACTGAAAATTAACAGCTATTCATTTTTATTTATATTTTCACTTGACTTTATAAGGAAGTTGCTGGGAACTTGTTGTTTAATGTTTCCTTTTTAATTAAACATTTGCTCGGCCCTGAAAAACCAATAACAGTCAAAAAGTACAACATTTGAAATGTAGTGTAGCTAAAGTCGCAGAAAATTGAAATACTCATGTAAAGTCGGAAATTAAAGTACTTCAAAATTGTACTTATGTACAGTAACGTTACTTGTGAGTATTTCATTGTAAAGTAACTTAGCGTTAACTATTTTCCACCAACCATAACAACTTGAAAATCTAATAAAAGAAAAAAATAAATAAATAAAAGATAAAATTAACAGCTATTAATTTTTATTTATATTTTCACTTGACTTTATAAGGAAGTTGCTGGGAACTTGTTGTTTAATGTTTCCTTTTTAATTAAACATTTGCTCGGCCCTGAAAA
>NW_024674938.1:0-360 GCF_008729295.1 Plectropomus leopardus | reverse complement strand
ATTGGCTGTAAGGAGAATATGTGATAAGTGATGCGTAAACACAGATGTAGTAGCCAGGAAATGAGTTAAAATGAGACATAAAAACTTAACTAAGTGCTTATTGCGTCACAATGGTCAAATTATCGTACATTAGGGCAATTTTGGAATTATTGATCATACATTGTACAGAGGGCAAAATTATCATACAAATATGATAATTATCGTGCATCTGCAATGTTGCAAACAGGGCTAACAGTTATCTAGGGGGAAACTGGAGAGTGGGTGCTGTTTGTGTGGCAGTTACCACCGACACAAATAAAGTCATAAATAAACTAAAAAAAAAAAACTGCAAAGGTAGAACTAGGAGCAAAACATTTTGTC
>NW_024674937.1:0-256 GCF_008729295.1 Plectropomus leopardus | reverse complement strand
CAATGGCTATAAGCTGTTTGGAGTTACAAATAGCAGCTGTTAATCTTCAGAAGCTGTTTGTAAGGCATTCATTTACTTAAAAAAAATCCAGTACATTATTGCCACAAAAAAGGGCTTTATATGTAAATTAACACATTTTTACCCTTCTTTTAAACTGTGCTCCAGTCTGCTCACCCGCCATTCACTAGTGTACACCTCCCCCCCCCCCACCCCGCCCAAGAAGCAAGGGTGAGACCTCAGCAGTAGCCTTTCAGGA
>NW_024674936.1:0-260 GCF_008729295.1 Plectropomus leopardus | reverse complement strand
TTTTTTTTCTAATTGCATTGTTGGAAGGAGCCTAAGGCCAAAAGTTTTCAATAGCAGCAACTGCTCTTGTATTTGGACATCTGAAAATAAATAACTTTGAACGTTTCTAAATTAAGACCCTTCAAACCAGATTATCCACATGCAAATAAATTGAATGCTTGACTAACAGACCAAGAAAAATATTGGAAATGGGCACAAAATGTTGATTATGATGTAGTTTTCAACTAGAAAATTCAATTTATCAGACAAGCTCTAAACTT
>NW_024674935.1:0-278 GCF_008729295.1 Plectropomus leopardus | reverse complement strand
TCATTGCCTTTTCCCCCATGTTTTCCAAAGAAAAAATAAACCAATTTGCTCAGGGTTCAAGGGTTTAAATACTTATGAAAGGCATCTGAAAGCAACACAAGAGAAGTGTTGTCCCTCCACGTTTCATGTGATTAATTTAAAAAGTCTGCCGTAGCCTACAACGCTGATATTCAACACCGATAAAAACCCTCAAAAAGATGATAAATAATTGTTCCTCAAAATTTGAGGATACATAATCCTGCAATATTGCTCAGAATAATTAGGATTAACATCACAGC
>NW_024674934.1:0-536 GCF_008729295.1 Plectropomus leopardus | reverse complement strand
GAGGTGTAGCATGAGCATCAGGTTAACAGAGCATCAGCAGCCTCAGTCGACTGTCTGTGTCAAGATGTTTTCAGACACAGTACAGTGCATTTTGACTGATGCATTTTGATAATAGACAAAAAAAAAACTTTTTTCCCCACAGTACTCAAAGTACACATCAAATCAATTTATCCCACAGATGGTTTCTGTCATTTAAGGTGGTTCTCATCACCTTGATGAAGTTCAAGTGATCGCTTTTCTAATAAGTTTGGTTTTGCTGAGTTACTTAAGTCTACAAAAAGGGGATTTTCCATCATAATTCACAGCTGTGTATGCCAATCTGTGCGCTTGCGTTCAGTGGTGCCACTTGGGTGGGTGTTTTAGTGGGAACTCCAGATCCGTAGAGATCGGCACTGCGCTGACTTTGAAGCCGAATGATGTCACCAGTTGGCAGCGGCCATATCCCGGATATTTTGGCTTCACTTTACCATAGTTGGGCTAAGTGGGAAAACGTCGTCCATCTTTGTATACAGTCTATGACTTCAACATAGAAGGAT
>NW_024674933.1:0-1028 GCF_008729295.1 Plectropomus leopardus | reverse complement strand
GTGGCACAGTTGGGGTGAGGGTCTGGGTTCCCACAGCTGGTGCCACGATCTTACAGTAAAAGCTTGGCCCAGTCCTTCATATCCATCCAAATCAGTGGTGAGAAAGTGTCCCTAACTGCAGGAATCTCTGAGTCATTCACAACTGTGAATAAAAGGGATCAAAAGATTGACCGTTAGCAGTCTGGCTGCAGCAGTACAGAATTATTTTTTTTACATTGGATCACAGTCACAAAAAAAACCTGCCAAACCACAAATGTGTCAGCTTGGCAGATGATATTCATCCCAGCTCTGTCTTTTGACAAGTGATTGATAGAATGAGATCATGGCTGTAATCATCTAAAATGTAGATTTCTCTGCAGGAAGCCACACTCTTTCCAGGGCAGATTCAGTCAGGAGGCACGACTCCTGATGGAGACAGAGGATATATGGCTCCTGTTTAAAAGGATCTATTGCTTAAAAAAAACTCTTTCCTGTGACAAAGATTCTGTCATGAGCGTCTTCGTCACCCTGATGCCCTTTCTGCCTGTCGCGTCAAATCAATGTCAAATCAGGGTCTCGGCTCATTAGTTCTCGTGGGGTGGATTCAGGTTCCGGTGTGTCCTGTGCCCTCAGAGGTTTGCAAGAAAACAGCTGACGGCCATATTTCTCAATGAAACACCGCCATCTTGTGGCTTGTTTGCTTGGGGCAGCTTGTTGTATATCTGGGCTATAAAGAGCTGGAGGAGCTATAAATGTCTTGGGGAAGCTGTCAGGTCGTCTGTTCTGGGTCTTCAGGCCAGAGATCAACACACAGGAAAATGTTGGACAGATGTTATAATATATACGTGAGCATAATGACACTGCTGGCCAGCTTTAATCCTGATTTCTGACTGTGCACAATGACTAAGGGACTGTTTGTTATTTTTTCTATGCTATTGTATTGTATTTATTGGTATAGGGGAGGGAATTTAAATTTTAAATGGTTTTATTTGTTTGTTATTTATTTTAAGGCATAAAATAAGGGGGAGTGTGTTTGTGTGTGTGTGCGG
>NW_024674932.1:0-270 GCF_008729295.1 Plectropomus leopardus | reverse complement strand
ATGGATATAAATATATAAATAATGTCCTTTTTTTGTTTTTACCAAATCCGACTATTTTTTTAGCAATGATCTTTCAGCACAAAGCACCGCACGTGTCTGCAGGTCCACCGGCAGCTCACACGAAAACGGGGCAAACCAGCGGAAATAACCGCAAACCGTAAAACGGGAACTTTTTATACCCATGAAAAGACGAAAGGAATCATAAAACGTACTTACTTCTGTGGTTTTGTCTCGAAGACAACGTCTGTCTCGTGCCAGCACTAACCAAAA
>NW_024674931.1:0-277 GCF_008729295.1 Plectropomus leopardus | reverse complement strand
AGTTGCAGCCTTACACAATATCTAACCTCCCAGTACAAATACGAGAAAATGAACCAACTGAAGTATTTCAGTAATACTTTTTTTGTGCAAAGGTTAATCAGAACTAGAGCAGGACCAATTAGTCAGTTTAAGACAATTAAACCACCAGCTATTTTGATAATCTCTTAATCACTTCAGTCATTTTTCAAGCATTAATGTCAAAAATCTGCCGGTTATCATCCTGGGGTTTATTTCTCAATTCACTGGTTAGTTGTTTGCTCTATACAATGACATAAAA
>NW_024674930.1:0-284 GCF_008729295.1 Plectropomus leopardus | reverse complement strand
CCCACTCTTCCTGCAATCCACTGATTATGACAAACAGACTAAATATTCAGATTCAAATGTGGTTTAATTCACAAGCCCATCGGCCCAGTCGGCCATGGAAACACCTGCACCCTGGCGCATATGGAGCTAGACCAGTGACAGCAAGTTTTGGCGTCAAAAATATAATTTGGCATTGAAGGGGGAAACACGGGCAGTGGGAAAAAAAAAGGTTTGTTTGAAAATGGAAAACAAACACCAAAAAATATTTTATTTTGATATTTTGCATTCTGACGAGTTTCCCCATG
>NW_024674929.1:0-490 GCF_008729295.1 Plectropomus leopardus | reverse complement strand
CATGTCCAGCAAAGATTCTTCAGCACCTACAGCTTCTTCACTGTTTAGCACTGAAAAGCCAACAAAACTGCCTGTTGGGGGACAAGACAGTGCTGTCACAGCTCAGACAGAGAGGTCCTCTGTGTCTCCCATAACTGATAAGACAGAGCAAAGTTCAGTTCTCATTCCGGTGATTGAAGGTGGTTCTGGTGACGAAACCCCCGACATGTTCATCCCTACCTCTTCTGTCACAGGTACACCCCTGTACAGTACAGATGCACCAACAGCAATGTCACCTGGAACATCAGAGAGCCCTGAATCAGATAAGACAATATGGCCAACACCTTCAGATGAACCAACAGGTTCTCCAGTCTTTGATGAGGCCTTCACAAGCCCCATGACAGTGTCTCCAAGTTTGGCTTCGGTTTCATCATCTGTTGATGCAGACAGTGAGGATGATATGATCAGCAGTGAGCCCACAATGGTGGAGTCCATTCCCTCCATCAGTGGA
>NW_024674928.1:0-289 GCF_008729295.1 Plectropomus leopardus | reverse complement strand
GTTCATAGGGTGTGTCATAACCATTTTAACACAACATTTACAAATGCCAAATAAAGCAAGGATAATTATTCCTTTTATGAATTTTTATCCATCTGCTAAAAACTCAATCATGCTTTTTTTTTTTTTTAACATTCCTACGCTTTACATAAAAGCTGTCTGGAGAAACTGCATGCTACAATCTGTTATATAATCTATATTTAAACCTGAAGTTATTGTAACTTCTTCTGTTGTCATTTTTTACAGACAAATAACATGGATAACTTTGAAACAGAGTCTGCAGGGATGCACC
>NW_024674927.1:0-320 GCF_008729295.1 Plectropomus leopardus | reverse complement strand
TCTGCGAAGCGATTTGCTGTCGCACTTGTTCACAGACTTATGGCACAGTTGAGGAGCAAATTCCACCGAGACTCCAAAACTGTAAGCAAAGAGTCTGTGCAGTTATTAATTACTGACATCGATGATCTGATTACAAAAGAGATCGATGAAAAGGCACAGACTGTGAAGGAGGTTTGTGTATATAAGAAGTTTAAAAATATGTCCTGTGGAAAAGTCCTGATTTTCACACAGGAACTTAGTGACCTGCTGTACCGCCATATTACTTATGGGACGGCAGCTGAGTTTGTCGCAGGACACTTTAGGAGGAGGGATTCTTGCAG
>NW_024674926.1:0-495 GCF_008729295.1 Plectropomus leopardus | reverse complement strand
TTCTTTGCTGCTTCCAGGTAAATGTGTATTAAGAGTAATTCATGAATTTTTTTACACACTTTATTGCAAAGTTGTCTTGTAAAAAACAGTGTAAAGCATGTGTAAAGGAGTGGTGTGTAAAGTAGGGGGTTTCTCAGGGGAATTAAGTGACATCAAGCAGTGAGGACTGCAGTTTGCAATTAGCTAAAACTCCTCCTCCTTTGGTGTTCAAGTGTTCAAAAGGGTTTTACCGGGTGCTGAATTACCAGCAGACGTCTCTTTCACGTTACAAATTAATGTTTTTCTGACGCTGTTTAGCTTGTCGGAGATAGACCAAAAGCCAGCGCCTGCTGATGTGTGCTCACCTTTTTTTCTGTGATGAATTAAGATCACTAAGTTCAGGAGGTTTTCACTGGTAGTCAAAATACCCACAGAGGTCTTCTCTTCCCCCTAATAAACAGACACAATTATTGAAATGGGTGAAAACACAAAGTAAAACACTTTCACTTTAAAAAA
>NW_024674925.1:0-257 GCF_008729295.1 Plectropomus leopardus | reverse complement strand
ATTGGGTTTTTTATTTTCTTTCTAACAATTTTAAGGTTTAATGTTTGGGTGTGTTTTGTACAAATTCAAGTAAAAAATTCACAAATTCAAGTTTGGTACAAATTCCGGATTATATTAACTTACTTTTACTTAAGTACCATTTTCAGAGGAGGACTTTTACTCGTAAAAGGGTATATTCGCAGTGCCCAAATCCCTCGAACAATTCGACCGTCCGCTCTCTTAAAATTGTACTTTCTTACACGGAGCCAGGTCTGGAT
>NW_024674924.1:0-294 GCF_008729295.1 Plectropomus leopardus | reverse complement strand
GAAATCGATAATTATTCAAAGTCTGTACTTCTTTTTTTGACGACGCATAGATCACGGCTGATTTCAAACCCCAAACACCAGCATAAAAGGCTTATACAATAACCATTCATCCATCTTATCTGATGGAGCAAAATCTTTCTTTGTTGCTTTTCAGTATCATGTTTCCTGACTCTCTTTATCTGTGACTTTTTTTTACTTAACTGAGTCTTCATCTTCAAGAACACCAGAGCAGCTTTCACCCTGCAAGAAACATTGTTTCTCTGCAGGTTGATGAACTGTCTGCAGCTTCGGTCT
>NW_024674923.1:0-212 GCF_008729295.1 Plectropomus leopardus | reverse complement strand
ACACACGAAACACACACAAAACACACATGAAACACACACAAAACACATGAAACACACATGAAATACACATGAAACACACATGAAACACACACAAAACACACATGAAATACACATGAAACACACACAAAACACACATGAAATACACATGAAACACACACAAAACACACATGAAACACACATGAAACACACACAAAACACACATGAAACACACA
>NW_024674922.1:0-1334 GCF_008729295.1 Plectropomus leopardus | reverse complement strand
AAAAAAAAAAAAAAAAAAACTAAAATATTATTTTTGATCACAGGATTGTGGCATCTCTGTTTCACAAGTACATTAAAATAAGAACATTATAAAAATGAGGCACTATTGGAGCCCTGAGGGCAATTAGCAGTTCATCTACCTCACAGCTTTACTTTGAGTTAATTTGATGGATATTTGTTACTTCTTCTTGTTGGATCTGTGGGTCTTTAGATTGCTCTGGATGCTGTTTAGTCCTTTGAAAATTTGCTGCAGGTCAAACGCCATTAGCCCAAAGACATTGTCCAATAATAGAAAAAGTAGGAGCAAGTAGAAAACAACAACAAAAAACAAAAACATAGCTCATCAATTAACCGAAGATACAACCTGCTGAGACAAGACCCTCTCCAGCAGTACTAAGCTTCATCACATTCTACCTCTAATCTCTTGCCTGAGGCCTTTCCGCGAGCAGCACCCTCTCAACACAAACCCGGTTTCTGTTGCAGGCACCTTTCCAAGGCAATCTACACAGGCAGTTTCATTTTAAGATATTGAGCAAGTGTTAAATGGCCCAGGGCACCAAGTAGAGTGTTCCCAGTATACATATGCCAAATGGAACAGATGTCTGAATCAACCCTGACCTGGCACAGAGGTGGAAATTTCTGGGTGTTATGGACTAAGCATCATTGAGGAAAAGTCAGTCATTAAGATGCAGCCGTCTCATTTCATTCTGTAGTGGGGATAGTTGTGCGTAGAACGCTGGCATGAAATAGTACTTCTGGCCGTTGACTCACTTCCATCCTTTTCACTTCAAATGACAGGCTTACTGTGTTGTACACTGAAGTCTGTTCAACAGAAATATTCCATGGGCTCTGTTGGGAGCTCTTAAGAAGACTAGCTAACTTTTCTATGACCTTTACTGACTTCCAGCTAGTACAAACTTCAACATTGGCAGAATCTATGTTCTTAGAAAGTGTCCACTGACATATGCCAGTTAAGCAAGTAATCATTTAATCAGTGATGTTTTAGGGTAACTAGGTATCCTATTTTCCATGTTTTTGTGTCCAAGTGACTAATGAGAACAATGTAATTGATCCAGTAGTACAATGTCATTGTACAACCACTAAAAGTGCTTGTTTTTGCCACTGAAAGGCTCAGGTTGTTATTCTAGGTGTCTGACTACATTACGGAAAAGACCCCTACAGACACAGTCCTTTTTGTTAAGGAGTGAGAGCCAATAGAAACAGCCCCGAAATAGGGTTTCAGCAGTTCACTGGTTCGAGGTATATCATGATATTAGCATGAATTGGTATCAAATGGAATGCAACTGTACAGAGACCTACAGTCAGCCAGACAAT
>NW_024674921.1:0-283 GCF_008729295.1 Plectropomus leopardus | reverse complement strand
TGTGTGTTATGTGTGGTATGTGAGTGAGAGCAGATCTGCTACCGAGGAGTGCCTTTCGCCAACTTAATGCATGGTGCCAGAATAGCAGCTGTAAAGCCCTGATAGGAGGTTGGCAGCTTGGTCACTGGCCCTATGCCTTAAACTATGACAATCTAAGTACCCCTTTAGCATCAGTTTTGGACACTCATTCTAGGCACCCCTCTAGTGTCAGTTTTTGATGCTTCAAGACAGCATGCCTGAGCTATTTACATTTTTAGTGTCCTTCAAACTAAACCTTAATGTT
>NW_024674920.1:0-241 GCF_008729295.1 Plectropomus leopardus | reverse complement strand
CCAATTTTATTCTTGTTGGTAGTGTCACAGCTGCTCTCAGGCTACCCCAAAAATATTATGGGGAACTAACTTGTAATTGAAACTAGGAATACATGGTATTGTTTGTTTGGGTTTTTTTGCAGATATCCAATATGACGATATATAACAACTCATTTGGCCAATAACTGATATCAATATATCCACTTTTTTCCTCACCTAATTTTAATGATCATCAAGTCTCCCCAGTAGTTGAATTATCATA
>NW_024674919.1:0-237 GCF_008729295.1 Plectropomus leopardus | reverse complement strand
TTTGTTTTTTTAATATATTTTTATGTTTTATCTCACTTTTAACATTTTAATAGTTTTTTTTTTTCTAGTATTCTTTTTTTCTTAAAAATTTCAGTTTCTTTATTTTCTGAATAATTTGGGGGGTGTTTTTTCTTCTCTTTATTTAACATTATTCGAGGGTTTTGTGTGTGTGCTTTTTAATATTTTTTGTTCATTTGTATTTCCTTTTTTCTGATAATTTAGTTTTTTAAAATATTT
>NW_024674918.1:0-701 GCF_008729295.1 Plectropomus leopardus | reverse complement strand
TAAAAGCTATTTTAGGGTCTGCGAAAAATCCGACACTTGTATCGGAAAAGAGTGTGAGGTCTGGCCTAGGTGACATGCTCTCAAAGGGTTTTGCCGAGGGACTTGGCGTGGAGGGCCAAGTTCAATCAGACAGCGGTGAGTCCTTAACAGCCTTGATAGGCAAACAGGTGGCGGAGAGTGTTAAATCTGCCCTCTCCTCTACTGGACCCACCGCTGAGGCTGCAGTGAATCAGCCCATCCCTCCTCCCCGCAGGCTTAATCTGATGATTGAGCATGCTTGCAAAATGCTTAAGGCTTTTGCAGGCAAAACCAAAAAGGCCTTCACACCTCGACCACGCAGGCAGAGGGGAAGTGCGAACAGCTCTCGAGAAGTGACGATGGGCTGTTCACTGGCTGAGGAAACCCCAGAGTCATATACTGACTTCCTAGCCGACATTCCCCTAGTTGACACTGACTCAGCTACAGCTATCCAGAATGAGCTTAGCAGGGAGATCAGTGACATTATTGACCCTCTTTTGGAGGAAGTGTCGGACACAGAGTACGAGCTGCTCAGTTCCGGCAGGTCACTGGAAATTGAGCTTGTCGCAGCAGACATCGCTCAATCAGTCTCTAAAAGTGAGAGCTCTGAGGAGACAGCTGTCACTGACCAGAGTCCAGTCACAGAAAAGCGTAAGTCTGTGAACGGGATAAAGAAAAAAATT
>NW_024674917.1:0-644 GCF_008729295.1 Plectropomus leopardus | reverse complement strand
AGCCTTTGAAATGAATATTTTGGATCCCGGGGAGGTGGCGGTCGTCATGGCCCTTTTAGTGGGACAATCTTTTTTTTTTTTTTTTTTTTTTACTTTTGTCTGATTTCTACTGTTTTGTCTTTTAGACCATTGTTTGGGTTGTTGTTTCTTATGCAAGAGTGACTTTATCCATTGCTATATGCTACACAATGAATGTCGATTTAAAAAAAAGACAATCTGAAATTTACCACTACTTATACTGTGACATGAACTTTTTGTCCTCTATTTTTTTCAAATAAATTTCTTTAGTCATAATTTGCAGTAGCTGTTTACACTAAATCATCTCAATGCATGGCAGGCTCAGTTTTTGCTATTTCAAAAATCTGGCTGAATAATTTTTAGAGGACAGTCTGAAGATTCTGTGTAATGATTCAGGTGACACAAAGCTCGACTAATTTTGACAAAAAGTAAATAAATCAAAAATGTTTCCAAAGGATAAATTAGATAAAACTGCTGGTGGCAACTTAGAAACTATTTAATTACATTTAAGAACCTAGTATTTATAAAATTGAAAGCATTTTAAGACATTGAGGGCCCTCCGACATCCAGAAAACTGTGATAGACCTCAGAATTCCTGTAGGCTGCAGCATCTGGGCATTTCTGCT
>NW_024674916.1:0-275 GCF_008729295.1 Plectropomus leopardus | reverse complement strand
TCAGGACAATTATAAAAAAAACCAACTTTTTTTATATTATTGTATATTCTCCCTCAGCCAATATTCTGTTCTTTTCCTTTTCTCTTTTTACTAATATTTTGCCGTTTGTGGAACATTTCTTACCAAGTTGCTCGTTATGCCTTTTCCTATGTTTTTGAAAGAAATAAAACAAATTTTCTCAGGTTTCAGAGGTTTAAATGCTGGGTAGAGGTGTTTTAGTGCCGGCCAAAAAAAACTGATGTAATCCAGGTGTTAAAAGGACAACAAATTTTGTG
>NW_024674915.1:0-309 GCF_008729295.1 Plectropomus leopardus | reverse complement strand
GATCCTTACTGAATTTCCCCTGCCCATAACGTTGTCAATTATCGGCCGAACTCATATATCAGTCGGTTTCCGACAGACGTCACTGCCGATACTGAAAAAAAACAAGAACTGGGAAATCCGACCGATATATGAGTTTGGCCGATAATTAATTCCAAGAAATTAGCTGATTAATCTCCTGACTCATATAGCAGTCTGTTTTAAACATTGGACAGTACTGACATGTTTTAATATTCAAATGTGCAGAATTGTGTCTGTTTGTTTGTGTTGTGTTTACATAACAACTGAATAAAGACTGATATTTTGTTATCA
>NW_024674914.1:0-264 GCF_008729295.1 Plectropomus leopardus | reverse complement strand
TGAGCACACACAGAAGAAGAGAGTCAACGCTGTCTGACCTGTGTGGCTGTGAGAAGCTCTCGCTGAAGATGTCCTGAAGCTTCTCCACGACGTCGTCCACATGGATGGGGATCAAACTGCCGTACTGCTGTAGAGACTCTTCAAGAATACCTTAAGAGAATAAAAAGATGCTATAAATAAACCATCATCTTCACTCACAAGGTGGACAGGCATGCCATAGTGTCCATTCAAGGGGACACCACTGATTTTTTTTTTTTTTAAAGG
>NW_024674913.1:0-249 GCF_008729295.1 Plectropomus leopardus | reverse complement strand
TTCTTTTTCTTTAAACATTTTTGGAATTTTTCTTTTGGAATTTTTTTCTTGATTTTTTTTTCGTGATTTTTTTTCATGTAAAATGTTTGGTGTTTTTTTTTTAAAAAATAAACATTCCTTCCAAACCTGCCATACTGCCAAAATATAAGTTGCCAAAATACATAATTTATCACAGCCAGAAACCGTAAAACAGAAATTATCATTGGATTTTTAAATTTCAAATGTTCCTTGAACACATCATGTGAGGAC
>NW_024674912.1:0-228 GCF_008729295.1 Plectropomus leopardus | reverse complement strand
TTAATACGCAATTTATTTTTTTTATTAATTAAATGTCAGAAAATAGCGGAAAAGGCCCTGTGCATTTTCTCAGAGATCACTATTATGCTTTCAAATGGTATGTAATGTCCAACCAACAGTCCAAAAATCCAAAGTTATTTACTTTACAGTCATGCATGATAAAGAAAAACATGATGAAATTATCATACTTAAGAAGCATTAAACCTGCAAATGTTTGGTGTTTTTGCC
>NW_024674911.1:0-1267 GCF_008729295.1 Plectropomus leopardus | reverse complement strand
CCCCTATTCCATGTCCAGCTCCAGCTTAAAGAGGGTTCCCACACCCTAGCTACATTTATTGACTCTGGGGCCGACGTCAACTTGATGGACAAGGAGCTCGCTTGTCAGCTGGGGATGAAGCAGGTCCCTCTTCCTCGTCCCTTGCCGGCCAGCGCCTTGGATGGTCATCTCCTGGAAACAGTAACTCACCAGACGGCCCCCGTTCCCATGTTACTGGCTGGGAGACATCATGAGACCATCCAGTTCCACATTCTGGATTCCCCGAGACTGCCATTGATCCTCGGGTACCCTTGGCTTCGCCGCCACAACCCGCATATAGACTGGTCCATGGGTTCGATTTTGTCTTGGGCCCCATCCTGTCAACAGATCTGTCTGCAGCGACCAGTTTCTCCCACGCCACCCACCAGTTCCTGCTCCGTTCCTGACCTGTCCATGGTGCCTGCAGAATATCTCGACTACAGCGAGGTGTTTAATAAAGCAAGGGCCACTTCTCTGCCTCCGCACCGAGCCTATGACTGCGCCATCGACCTCCTGCCTGGTTCGGTTCCTCCCAAGGGCCGTCTCTACTCCCTGTCTGCACCAGAAAGGGAGGCCATGGAGACATATATTAATGACTCGTTGGCCACCGGAATCATCTGGCCCCTGCAGGGGCTGGGTTCTTCTTCGTGGGAAAGAAAGATGGTTCTCTGTGGCCCTGCATCGACTACCGGGGTCTGAACGAGATCACCATCAAAAACCGTTATCCTCTCCCTCTCATCGCCTCGGCCTTTGAACTATTACAAGATGCCACGATCTTTACTAAGCTGGATCTCCGCAACGCCTACCATCTGGTACAAGTCCGAGAGGGAGACGAATGGAAAACAGCCTTTAATACTCCTACTGGTCACTACGAGTATTTGGTGATGCCGTTCGGGCTCACTAACGCCCCAGCTGTCTTCCAAGCCCTAATCAACGACGTTCTCAGGAACTTGTTGAACAAGTACGTCTTCGTCTACCTCGACGACATCCTGATCTTCTCCCGCTCAAAAGAGGAGCACATTCACCATGTCCAGACTGTTCTGCAGCTCCTCTTAAAGAATTCCCTGTTTGTAAAGGCGGAAAAGTGCGAATTCCACGCCAGTTCCATCTCCTTCCTTGGATACATCATTGGACACAACCGAATGGAAATGGATCCTGCCAAGGTCTCCGCTGTGTCCTCCTGGCCTGTTCCCGACTCCCGCAAGCAACTGCAGCGTTTCCTGGGGTTCGCCAATTTCTACCGCAGATT
>NW_024674910.1:0-369 GCF_008729295.1 Plectropomus leopardus | reverse complement strand
GTTCTGCCCTTGATATTTTTCCCTTTTCATCTTTTGTTTCATGTGCTATATATATACACACACACATTTTGGTGCATTAGTTTTCATAGGAAAACATACAAACAGTGCATGAAAACAGCCTGTATTTTTATACTTGCTTTACATATACAGGCCTTCAGATGAGTCTGATAGCACAAATCAGAGAGTGTAACTTTAAATATTTAAATTGGAACCTAAAACCCAAAGAGAGTTAACATTTCCAGCTTGACTGAGGGCCCCCTGGTGGCTACGGGGCCCTACGCAACCACTTAGTTTGCTCATGCCCTCGGCTTTTCATTTGTTTGTTCTGCCCTTGATATTTTTCCCTTTTCATCTTTTGTTTCATGTGCT
>NW_024674909.1:0-341 GCF_008729295.1 Plectropomus leopardus | reverse complement strand
TTTTTTTTTTTAAATATATTTTTTGGGCTTTACAGGCCTTTAATGGATAGGACAGAGTAACTGTGTAAGGGAGAGAGAGAGAGAGGAGACAATATGCAGCAAAGGGCCAAGTTTGGAGTTGAACCTGCAGCCGTTGCAGCGAGGACACAGCCTCTGTACATGGGGTGCTGCTCTACAGACTGAGCTACTGGGCGCCCCTACTGCTTCCTTTTTGTCTGGAAACAACCTTTTGGGCAGGGAATGAGCTAAAAATCTTCCATAGAGCTGAGGATAACTGTAAAATCAAGGTAATTCTCTGTTTTTTCTCTGTTAATCACACATTTGCCATTTACTCCATTCTT
>NW_024674908.1:0-243 GCF_008729295.1 Plectropomus leopardus | reverse complement strand
ATGCCGGGGTAATAGCGGTTTTTGAAGTATCACTTGTTTCAGTTTCATGTGATGCTGTGACCGATGGTGACTCTGTACTAAACTCTGAGGACACTGTAGCTGCTGGGATGATTGATTCTTCAGCAAAATCATCAGTGCTGTCTACAGAACTCTCGCCTTCAGTGGTATTGATGAATGATCCCGTGTCAGGGCGTATGGTTGATCCACTGATGGAGGGAATGGACTCCACCATTGTGGGCTCAC
>NW_024674907.1:0-222 GCF_008729295.1 Plectropomus leopardus | reverse complement strand
ACAGGAAATTGACTTACATTGTAGTAGAAGCCTGCATACTGACAGCCACAGCTTTCCACAGGGACACATCTCGTCCCGCTCCTGAGAAAACCTTCGTCACAGAAACATCCCTCAGAGCAACCCTGCTCACAGGCAGCATCAATGCTGCTGGCACAGGTGTGGCCGCAGTCGGTACCACACAGCTCATAATGGCTGTGGGGGGTTTCACAGTCAGGTCCTTTT
>NW_024674906.1:0-896 GCF_008729295.1 Plectropomus leopardus | reverse complement strand
AATTGCACTTGTCTTCTTTGCCTTCTCACTAATATTACAATAACTCACATCGCAACACTTTAGTACCAATCAGGCGTTTTCTCTCCCCTTCATATGTACATGTTAATGGTTTTCTCCTGACATCATGAGCCCTTTTTCTCTACCACTTTGCAGTCTTCACTCAGGAGCACAAATTACCATCCAGCTTCTGAAAAATCACTTCACACATCATCACCAGATAGTTACTGTTAGCTGTGCACAAGAAAATTAGACATTGTGTCAAACAACAAACTAAACAGATTTTTTTGTCCTAATTTGTGCATTCTTGTTTACTTGCAGTTTAACCTTTGGTGTACTCATTTTGTTTTAAAGGCATATTTCTAATATGCTGATTGTGTTGCTTTTGATATGCTGTGTTTTAACTTGTCTGGTTTGTTTTGCCTCACTTGCCTCTTGGGTTCTTCCTTTGAATGAGCAGCAGTTTCTTAAAACCCTCAAATCGGTAAGAAACTGCTGATGTACTGTCTGGATGTTGCAAGAAAAATCAGTGTGCATGCATTTTGACTGTCAGTTTTTAAATGTATGTATTTATTTACTTTAAACTTTTTATAATTATAAAATATGTCGTAATTATTGTTTAATAATTAATGTCATGATAATACATTATTGCTAATCTTTATCATATGTTATGTAGTGGAAATGGCTTTTTTTAATAATGATATTTGAACAGAAATCAGTCAATAATTATTACAGTATAAAATAAATTAATAAAATAGTGTAAGTTAAAAAAATGTTTCAATAGTCAGTTAAAACATATTGGTCATTTTTTGTTACCTAGATGCAATAGGGTGCTAAATAATAATTGTAAACAGCAGTGGTTAAAAGTAATTAAGTATATTTACTCTGTACTTAGCGAC
>NW_024674905.1:0-510 GCF_008729295.1 Plectropomus leopardus | reverse complement strand
AGGTATATATCCACTGTTGACACAAATGACACACGGTTGTTGCCACGGTGATTATTGGTAGCCACGACCTGAAACTGGGTTTCATTGGTGCTGTGGCTCAAACTTTCAGTAATGATGTAAGAGCATGTGCCCTGGAAATGAGCCAGTGCCCCATCAAAAGTGATGTAGTGTGGGTCCCCCCACACAGTGCAGGTGGTCAAATCATCGAAACAGCCAAGCTGGCCATTTTTGATGGTGCACTCTTGTGTAGAAGTGCAAGATGCAGCAGAGCAGCGTAGGTCATTGGGAGCATGACACTCACATCGCTGGGAGCAACCTTCTGTCCAGAAGGACTCACCAGCCTGCAACATGAAAAAGAGTAAAGAAGAGTTTCTCATGTAAATGTTGCATATTGTAACCATGGAAAGTATTAACAGGAAATTGACTTACATTGTAGTAGAAGCCTGCATACTGACAGCCACAGCTTTCCACAGGGACACATCTCGTCCCGCTCCTGAGAAAACCTTCGTC
>NW_024674904.1:0-300 GCF_008729295.1 Plectropomus leopardus | reverse complement strand
TTTGTTGGCAGATAATTTTGCAAATTTGAAGTAATATTTTCCCAATTGTGGGGCCGTTTACTCAGCAACATTTTTGGATGAAACGCTTTTTTGTTGCAGTCTGACCTTTTATTTCCATCACAACGGCATTTTGGGGGCCTGAAAACACAAACTTTTGAAACAGTCTCGTTTTTTTTTAAATCACCCAAACGTGTGCTTCACGGTGGCGGCATCCAGAACGTCAACAGATTTGATTTGATTTGGTTTCTTTCAAAAAAAAAAAAACAATGAAAGAAGGCAATGAGCAACTTAAAAAGAAAT
>NW_024674903.1:0-238 GCF_008729295.1 Plectropomus leopardus | reverse complement strand
AGGTTTTCTACCTCTTCAGCAAAAGCATCAATTTTTTTTGCTTTTTTCTGTTTATGTAACATAAATTTCAAAAGTATTTGAGTCTTTCTATGGCAGAGACAGCTTAGTCATATCTCGTCATATCATCGTGACACTGTGGCTCTGCGACTTAAACCGCTCACTGCTGGAGTTTGACTCAATTTTGTAATCTGGATAACAGCGTCAACTCCAAGTTTAAAATCAAAATAGCAGCAAAAAA
>NW_024674902.1:0-314 GCF_008729295.1 Plectropomus leopardus | reverse complement strand
TTGCAGATATCTGGTGTTAACCTAGCATAAGTGTTTTACTTGTTATTGTAATATCTGAATTATGCAACCATCAGCAGCAAGTATCACCTTGCAGTGTCCCCTGAAAACAGTTTCTGATGAGCTTCTTGCAACATATTTCTGTTTACAGTTTCTAGATGCAGAGCGTGTGTCATCAAACAGATATTTTTTTTTTTTCTAAAAGCTGTGCATGTGTTGGCAAATTACTGAAAAGTGTTTGTAAATGCTTTGTGTGTGTTTTTATTTTTCTGATTCTATTTTAATCCAACATATTTTTTTTAACTTACAGTGATTTC
>NW_024674901.1:0-212 GCF_008729295.1 Plectropomus leopardus | reverse complement strand
TTGCCTCAAACGATAAACATCAAACGGGCGCCGACAACTACTGGGCAATCCCAGGTATACTACTCATGTCTTTGGCATTCACTTAGCAATGTCAACTCATAATTAATAACTGCTTTAATTTACAGGAGACCATGGTTCTATCATTACATAATTTCTTAAAATAATAAACTTGGAATACAATACAACAAAAAAGCTTATTTTCTCAATTTCAG
>NW_024674900.1:0-2248 GCF_008729295.1 Plectropomus leopardus | reverse complement strand
TACGCCCTCAGGTTCAGGTATGCCCTCAGGTACGCCCTCAGGTTCAGGTACGCCCTCAGGTTCAGGTATGCCCTCAGGTACGCCCTCAGGTTCAGGTACGCCCTCAGGTTAAGGTACGCCCTCAGGTTCAGGTATGCCCTCAGGTACACCCTCAGGTATGCCCTCAGGTTCAGGTACGCCCTCAGGTACGCCCTCAGGTTCAGGTACGCCCTCAGGTTCAGGTACACCCTCAGTTACGCCCTCAGGTTGCCCTCAGGTTCAGGTACGCCCTCAGGTACACCCTCAGTTATGACCTCAGGTACGCTCTCAGGTTCAGGTACGCCCTCAGGTTTAGGTACGCCCTCAGGTTTAGGTATGCCCTCAGGTACGCCCTTAGGTACGCCCTCAGGTACGCCATCAGGTACACCCTCCGAGCATCAGGACGCCTCTGTGACGGCAGTTCGGAGGCTGTCTGTAATGACGTCATGCTTTATCTTTCAGGTGCTGTGATGATGCCGGCAGACGGGATGAGTCCTCATCCAGACACCAAGCAGCGGCCGGAGCTCAGCAAAGACGTCGTGTGTCCTGCCGCCGAACCGCCCAAACCCAAGGTACGTCCTGCGGCTCTGCAGACCAAAATTGTCCACCACCGCTAATGTCAGAGCTGAGCTTTTTCTGCCGTCTGAACGAAAACCAACCAACGTCAACACATGCCTCTGCTCTGTGTGTGTGTGTGTGTGTGTGTGTGTCCGTGTGTCCGTCCCAGCCCCTCACCCCCTCCCCCATGTCCCCCAGCTCAGCGAGTCTGTCGTCGTTTCATGGAGAGGACAGCGACAGCATCAGCAGCCCTGCCTGGTCCAAGACGTCCACCAGCCCCGTAAGTCCCACAAACTTCTGTGTGTTTGTTTGTTTGTTTGTTTGTGTGTGTGTGTGTGTTTGTAGGGCTCCGTGGGGCCTTTTTCTGATGATTTTGACTTTTCACTGCCGTCACCGTGTAGCTTGCGTCCTGCAGTCTTTTTTGTTTTACTCTCCTGAACACTCACCGCTCTGATAATAAAGAAATGTAAAAAACTCGACGTAATATTTAAGTCACACTCATGTTTCCTCTATCTGGACACATTTTATAGAAATGTGACTTTTTGGAGTTTTCGTTGGACAGAGCAGCACTGTGTTTGCATCTGATGGTAAAAATCTGACTTTTGTGACTTTTTACATGTTAATGTGATTTTACAGCAGGGACCCTCAGCTGGCTGGGTTTGGGGGCCACTTCACAAAATGACAGGAGGCCAGGGGCCAGTCACAGCAGACACATACATGTCTCTAGGATTTTAGGACATTTCTATGATTTTAGGACGTTTCTAGGATTTTAGGACATTAGTGTCTTAGCTGTGTCCTCTGTCGGGGGTGTGGGGGCTCCATTCTGATGCTGTTTTATGAACTCTGGCACCTTATGGACACTAAAAGGACAAAAACAATTCACAGTGTCCCTGTGTCTCTGTGTCCCTGTGTCCCTGTGTCTCTGTGTCTCTGTGTCTCCGGGTCTTCGTGTCCCTGTGTCTCCGTGTCCCTGTGTCCCTGTATCCCTGTGTCTTCTTGTCCCTGTGTCTCCGTATCTCCGTGTCTCTGTGTCTCCGTGTCTCTGTGTCCCCGTGTCCCTGTATCCCTGTGTCTTCTTGTCCCTGTGTCTCCATGTCTCCGTGTCTCCGTGTCTCTGTGTCTCCGTGTCTCTGTGTCCCCGTGTTTTTTTTCTCTGTTACTCCGTGTCCCTGTGTCCCTGTGTCCCTGCGTCTCCGTGACTCCAGAAGCCGAGCGTGGCCACGATGACCGGTGAGAAGATCACGCGTCTGTATGAGATGGGCTCGGAGCCTGAGAGGAGGCTGTGGGTGGACCGCTACCTGTCCTTCATGGACGAGAGGGGGACGCCCGTCCCCAACCTCCCCGCTGTCGGGAAGAAACCTCTGGACCTCTGCAGGCTGTACCTGGCTGTCCGAGAGATCGGAGGCCTCGCCATGGTGAGACCTCCCCAGTCCCCCAGTCCCAGAGTCCACCTGGTTGTTCTTACCTGGTTTAGTCTTTTAAAAAAATTGTGTTTTGTTAAAGACACTTTTTACTCACTTTGTTCTCCTCCTCTCTGCTCCTCCTCTCTCTCTCTCTCTCTCCTCTCTGCTCCTCCTCTCTCTCTCTCTCTCTCCTGTCTGCTCCTCCTCTCTCTCTCCTGTCTACTCCTCCTCTCTGCTCCTCCTCTCTCTCTCTCCTGTCTGCTCCTCCT
>NW_024674899.1:0-387 GCF_008729295.1 Plectropomus leopardus | reverse complement strand
TTCATCTGTTGTTTGTACTCAAATCACTTTTGCATTTTTCTCTGCTTTTGACTCTTGAGCAGCTGTAACATGTGAATTTCCCCAATGTGGGATTCCTTAAGTCTTATCTCATCTTAATGTAAAAACATGTAAAAAGTCCATTAGCAAGGTCAATACCAGCACTATTTGGGTCACATCCACCACTTCACAAAAAGAAACCTCATTTGTGACGTCCATACCACCTCACATAGGAAATAAATGCACGTGCTCTGCTGTTACAATCCAAAAAAGCCCTTTTTTCTGTTTTCGTATAGCTGTGACGGAGCCATCCTCATCATTAACTATACACCAATAACAAGTTGTACGTGGTCAGCAGTACTTTACTTTTTTCCAATTTTGATAAAAAAT
>NW_024674898.1:0-243 GCF_008729295.1 Plectropomus leopardus | reverse complement strand
CTTTATAATTCTCTTGATCATATAGAGTTCATTTTCTTGTTCTTTTTTCTTGTTGTTTTTTACTTTTTTGTCCTATGTATTGAAATACATAGGACAAGGGCGTAATCAAGCTAATTTACTCAAGTATCAAAGGGCTAAACACATATGATGATGATGATGATGATATTTGAAGATTCTAGATGTGATGTTACATTCAGCTGATCAGAAATTGAATACATGTTTGAATAAATGTATAGCTCCAAA
>NW_024674897.1:0-936 GCF_008729295.1 Plectropomus leopardus | reverse complement strand
AAATCTGCAGCACAGCTAAAGCTCATTATTTAAGGTATGCTATGCAGAAGTTGTCAGCCACCGTTTGTAAATTGAAAATGACAGTAAAAGTCAACCACGGATTCACTCATTATGTTTGCTTTTTTTTGGCACTGTGTTCTTGATTTTCACACCTTTCTCTTGGATTTATGCTGATAATAGACTGGCACCTGGTCACTACCATTTTTATTAAGTCCCAGCCTCACCTGAGTATGGATGGATTACCGAACATGATGGAAAAAAAACAATAAAACAGGCCATAGACTCCTTTCCCTATGCAAGTAGACCAGAGCTGTGTACACGGAACTGCAGCAGACTGAGTTTCTGTTGTTTTTTTTTTTTTACTAGAGTGTTGCGTTTAACATCACAGACAGGTGGTAAAACAGGTTAGTAAATAGCAGAAAGCAGCATAGGGGTCCATGAAAATGTTACCGTGGTTACTTCTTTTTCTATTCTCTTTTTCAAACTTGGTGCAGATAAATTTGGATCGATGTTTGTGCAAGTCAAAGGCAACACTATTGTCTATTCTGCCACATTTGCAGGGCATAGACAGGATTGAAATGCCATTTCTTCCAGACCACCGACGTGAATATGTTAGTACACAAACAAAAGAATAAAAGAAGTATTAACATTAGGGTACGTACAAATAAAAGCATTAAAACTGCAGTTAAAGAAGGCACATATGAAAACAAACAGACACCAATTTCAAGTATAAATGGGAAGTGAGCGATTATTTCTATTGTGCGGTGAATGATTATTGTGCAAATGAGATGAATATTGCAAATATAATGAACAGTTCAGATGTAACAGTGGGAAAGAAGCTACTGAACACAAAAACACACAAAATAAACACAAAAAGATGCAAAGGAACTGGTAAGAGACAAAAAGTAACTACAAAAAGAGGCAAAACCTCAAAAA
>NW_024674896.1:0-374 GCF_008729295.1 Plectropomus leopardus | reverse complement strand
CCACTGGAATGAGAACTGAACTTTGCTCTGTCTTATCAGTTATGGGAGACACAGAGGACCTCTCTGTCTGAGCTGTGACAGCACTGTCTTGTTCCCCAACAGGCAGTTTTGTTGGCTTTTCAGTGCTAAACAGTGAAGAAGCTGTAGGTGCTGAAGAATCTTTGCTGGACATGTCAGTAGTCTGCTCACCTGAGCCCTCTTCATCTGCTGTTAGCCTAGCAGAACTTGCCTCTGGTGTTACTGATGCTTTCTCAGTCTCACTCGTGGTCACAGTCCCTCCTGTTTCAGGTGACAGTGAGGTTGGTTTCTCAGTACTGTATAATGATGATGCCGGGGTAATAGCGGTTTTTGAAGTATCACTTGTTTCAGTTTCA
>NW_024674895.1:0-403 GCF_008729295.1 Plectropomus leopardus | reverse complement strand
TATTTGAGTATGGCAAAACAGAGATTATGCTTTGTGATAAAAAAAATATTAATAATAATAATAATACTACATTTTACTTATAGAGCACTTACTCAAAGTAAAAGATCATAAAATAGAACACACTAAAATACACACTAAGATACACACAACAGTAAAAATACACAACATTATTCACACATTGCTCTAAAATAACAAACCTGTAAGTTCAGTCTAAGGCAATTTCAAATCTTTTCTGTACTTTGAAACTTATTTCTCTTCTGCCACCAGCAACTAAAACTTCATTTGCATTTTACAGTGACATTAACTTACTGACAAGCTAGTAGCACGCTATGTGAGATATAGATTTGGTTATAGTTTGTCAGAAAGTGCATACAGATATTTAGCAAAAGTCCCCCAAAAAGCC
>NW_024674894.1:0-419 GCF_008729295.1 Plectropomus leopardus | reverse complement strand
CCTGGAAAGAAAAATCCCAAATCTGAATAATAACCACCCAGATTTAAGCAGTTCTGATGATGATCTGTCCACCAAACTTCACGCAGAATATATGCATTTATTTAAATCGTGTTGACAGTCTGATACGTGGAGAGGCCGACAGAAGTAAAAGCAGAAGTGGGGATGCTTCAGCGGGAAGTAGAGATAAAAACAATCAGTGAAATATGGGCTGTAAACCTAAACAAGCAAACAAACCAGAGTTTACACTCAGCAGCTAAATTAGGAACCGGCTCTTTAAACTGGCATTTAATTATTTATAGTCTTAAGATGGATTTCGGGCCTCATTTTTAAAACATTTTCATTTTGATCCAAGTTTGTGTCTTCAGAGGGAATGGGCTGATTTTCAAACAGACATTTCTTTACTCTCAAGTTGTCTGTGG
>NW_024674893.1:0-280 GCF_008729295.1 Plectropomus leopardus | reverse complement strand
ACACACACACACACACACACACACACACACACACTGGAGCACACACACACAGTTTTATTATAAGTGTTTTTGAGATCCAGTGCTCAGAAGTGTGTGAACTGTGATGATGTCAAAGTGTGACAGCAGTTTAGAGCGAACTGCTCCTTTAAACGTCACTAACACTGTAGATTAAACACAGACACACAGAGAGACAGACACACAGAGAGACAGACACACAGAGAGACAGACACACAGAGAGACAGACGGACACACAGAGAGACAGACACACAGAGAGACAGAC
>NW_024674892.1:0-240 GCF_008729295.1 Plectropomus leopardus | reverse complement strand
CTTTTTATTTTAAATCCAATTTTAAAGCTATTTTCTAGTAACTTTTTTGGGATTTCTTGCTAATTTGGGGTAATCTGTCATTACGTTGCTCTTTGGGTAACTTTTTCTGAAACTGAAGAAGAAATCAAGCCAATTTGCTCGTTGAGTGCAATGCATGATGGGATATAGTGCTTTGTTAAAGACGAACGCTAGTGTACTACTTTTCGCGATATATTGTGGAATACTCTGATGCCTCTGTAT
>NW_024674891.1:0-232 GCF_008729295.1 Plectropomus leopardus | reverse complement strand
CATAAAATCCAGCTTGGTTTGGCATTTAATAAAAAAAACATTGTGATATAAATAAGTAATGGGATTTCATTTAAACAGTTATTTTACTGTAATTAGTGGTGGAAAATAACTAAGTAAATCTAAGGGGTGTGCTTAAGATATTTGTACCTTATTGTGGTATTTTCATGTTATGCTTCTTTATACTTCATAAAATCCAGCTTGGTTTGGCATTTAATAAAAAAAACATTGTGAT
>NW_024674890.1:0-229 GCF_008729295.1 Plectropomus leopardus | reverse complement strand
ACCCTGATGCCTATTTGCTTCCCTTTTCTGTTGAGTTCATCTGTTAAACTCTTAAAATAAATGACATTTGTTGGTCTTGTGTTTGCACATATTTTTGGGCAAACTGGTGTGGTAATTCCTGTTTTCCACAACAGTCTGAAAGAGTCCAATCCGGGCCTCTAGATGACTTTGCAAAATGTGTAATTTCAAAAAAGTCAATAATACTAGAGTCCGAATGAGTTATCTCAGA
>NW_024674889.1:0-1027 GCF_008729295.1 Plectropomus leopardus | reverse complement strand
CTGATAAGATCTCAGCACACAGCCGGGGACAGAGTGTGTCCTCAGAGGACATCAGAGTCACTTTGCTCTGTTTGCAGAAACATTTTGCTTGAGTAACGTAGAACATACAGCCAGCATGTGTTTTCAGAAAATAAATGATTTACAGTCAAAACACACTCAGTGAGTGAGTACACATGGACACGAATAACCTGTTTATGATCAGGTTTTTGACGATCTTAATGTGTTTTAGCATGTAAACACAATAATCCTCAAACATGCTAGTTAAAGTACTCTGAAAGAAACTGGTATGTATACGAGGAATGTGAATAGGCTGATTTTTCTGCATTCACGTTAACACCGTATGATCATAACATGAATAAGCCTCATAAACAGGTTATTCGTGTTTCTTTAACGGCACTCTGTGTGTGTTTCCTGCAGTGATGCAGCAGAAGTACTGAGAGTGAACCAGCTGTTTCTGTCAGTGCAGAAAACACACTGATCCAAAATACTGAGAAAGATTCATTGTATGAAAAAAAGAACTTTTATATGAACATTTAGATGTCAGTATTGTTTCTGTTTACACTACAGTAACAAGAAAGTTGTTGATATTTACTGAAGTTGTCACAGTCACATTAAATGAACATAGGTTATACAAGAATATTTACTTATGTATCAATGAATATTTAATATCATCCTGTCTTTTTTTTTAAGTGGACATTGGTGAAACCAAGATTGGAGACGAATCAGGTATGTTAACCCTCCAATCTGACACCCTCATACAAAGACCACAACATCTGCATATTTATGTTACTGATAGTTTTGACTTGTATCATAATTTCACTGGTAGATACAGAAAATAAGGTGAGATAAAAGTCACACATCCTCTCCTGTGCAGCCTGTCTCTGATCCACAGTGTGAGATCAGTGTGACCTGCTGCTGTGTCACAGCCTCACAGAGCCACAGACAAGACTGTAGACTCTTTGTCTTATTTCACGAATGTGTTATATTTTCTTTTAACAAAGATTATCAACACCAGCTGTAACAACAA
>NW_024674888.1:0-366 GCF_008729295.1 Plectropomus leopardus | reverse complement strand
TCAGACTCATCTACCGCCCTTCTTGTCCTATAGGTACCTGCATGATCATTAAATGACATCATTAATGGCAGTTTTTCAACCTGACACCGTCCAGCAGCATATCATGCAAATGCAATACTTTCCAGCCGGCCACTTTATCAACTGAAGCGACCTGTCTGACAGCCAATTTTACACTGAAATCTCTACAAAAGCAACAGCATTTGACGACTTTGGAATAAGAAGGGGCTGAAATATATGTAGTTTTAGAAATCGACTTATTCTGTCATTTAGGTATGAGAGAGCATTGGAAAATCATAGATACTGCCATTACATCAAGTACAGTGTTTTTATATGTCTAGAGGGCTCATTTTCATCTCTTTTTCATGG
>NW_024674887.1:0-305 GCF_008729295.1 Plectropomus leopardus | reverse complement strand
CCCTCCTCTTACCAGTCTAAACAGCTTGGTGGCATCTCATAATACCCAGCATACCTTCAGCTAATTTACACTAGAGGTCTAATTAGCCAGATGATTGACAGCTCCGGTGTGGGTTTGCAGAGCCTTTCATTTGCAAAATAAGTTCTCAGATACATCAAGTGTGGTAAGAAGTAAAATATTTTCTACTGAAATATATACTGGTATTTACGTCGAAATGGGCATATAAGTGAAATACCTAAAAGTAAACTCCAATCAATCAAAAAAAGGGACATCTACATAAAATGTTGTGTTTTAAAAATAGCTTG
>NW_024674886.1:0-277 GCF_008729295.1 Plectropomus leopardus | reverse complement strand
TGTTCAGGAGCATTTTTTAAACTAATGCCATTATTTATTTATTTTTTATGTATTTACTTAAAATATATACTTACACTTATACTTACCGTTTTGTAAATAATCTACTACAGCTGTCATATACAGTCTCTATTGTAATTAAATAGAAACTAGACAAGAAAGTGCTTACATTTATTTCACAAGTCAATATTGTGTCTTTCATCTGTTTTTTAACTTTTTTAAAAAAAAATATTTGAATGGGCCACAGTAAACTTTTTGAAAGCTTTTACTTTCCATTTTT
>NW_024674885.1:0-293 GCF_008729295.1 Plectropomus leopardus | reverse complement strand
AAAAATATCTTTATGGGGGTTTTCATTTATAACAGACACTACATACATACAAAATAGTCCTGACAGCAAACATAGCACACCACAAAATGGAAAAGCAAAACCAAACACAGCCAAACAAAACATACAACAAACCAAACAAAAAATACAAACAAAACCAAGCACAAAATACAAACAAAACCAAACAAAAAATACTAACTAAACCAAGCACAAAATACACACAAAACCAAACACAAAATACACACAAAACCAAACAAAAAATACAAACAAAACCAAACAAAAAATACAAACAAAAC
>NW_024674884.1:0-302 GCF_008729295.1 Plectropomus leopardus | reverse complement strand
CTCCTCTCGTCTCCTCCTCCACCTCTCTCCTCCTCCTCTCTCCTCCTGCTCCTCCTCTTTTCTCCTCCTCCTTCTGCTCCTCCTGCTCCTCCTCTCGTCTCCTCCTCCACCTCTCTTCTCCTCCTGCTCCTCCTCTCCCCTCCTCTCTCCTCCTGCACCTCCTCTCTCCTCCTGCTCCTCCTTCTCCTCCTCCTCTCTCCTCCTTTTCTTTCTTCCTCCTCCTCCTCTCTCCTCCCCCTTCTGCTCCTCCTGCTCCTCCTCTCGTCTCCTCCTCCACCTCTCTCCTCCTCCTCTCTCCTCCT
>NW_024674883.1:0-357 GCF_008729295.1 Plectropomus leopardus | reverse complement strand
CATTTTTTTCCTCTTTAGTGATGTATATGTTCTGTTTTAAAGTTGCCTTCTACATATGTAATACTTCCTGTTTTTCTTTAGACAGCAATGTGAAGGAAGTTCCAGTATCTTCAAGCACCATCGCCACAACTACTACAACCACAACACCTACTACTACTACTATAACCACCACAATTCCTACTACTACAACCACAACACCTACTACTACTACTACTACTACTACTACTACTATAACCACCACAACTCCAACTACTACAACCACAACAACACCTACTACTACTACTATAACCACCACAACTCCTACTACTACAACCACAACTCCAACTACTACAACCACAACAACACCTACTACTACTA
>NW_024674882.1:0-539 GCF_008729295.1 Plectropomus leopardus | reverse complement strand
GAATTATAACTAAGTACATGTACACAAGTAGCTTGCTGTACTTAAGTGCACATTTGATACTTTTTCTTTACTGGAGTCTGTTCTTTTGGTTCCACTATTACTCTGCCATGTTTCAAAAGTAAATATTGTACTCCTTCATTGGCTTCAAAACCTTATACTCCCATATAACATCATCAAACAGGAGAACAACAAATCTCAACTGCAACTATATCTTCACATATACACAATATACAATAGATATATCAAAATAAATAATATATAATAGAGTGCTTTAAAAGGTAGGTATAATTAAGAATTTGTTTGACGTAGCCACAGCTAGCCATGAACGTCCTTTATTCTAATTGTAAAATCATAAATCACTTAAAGAGATAAAATATGTTTTGTTATGAATATAACTACCCAACAGTTACAGCTAAAAAAAAAAAGTAAATTAGCTGATTGACAAAAAATAATTGGCAACTACTTTCATAAATATTCAAGTTGATTTCTAATTTTTTTGGATTTTGAGTTAGTTTTGTCTGCATTTCATACTTTAACTT
>NW_024674881.1:0-381 GCF_008729295.1 Plectropomus leopardus | reverse complement strand
TTTTTTTTTTTAGCTGTAACTGTTGGGTAGTTATATTCATAACAAAACATATTTTATCTCTTTAAGTGATTTATGATTTTACAATTAGAATAAAGGACGTTCATGGCTAGCTGTGGCTACGTCAAACAAATTCTTAATTATACCTACCTTTTAAAGCACTCTATTATATATTATTTATTTTGATATATCTATTGTATATTGTGTATATGTGAAGATATAGTTGCAGTTGAGATTTGTTGTTCTCCTGTTTGATGATGTTATATGGGAGTATAAGGTTTTGAAGCCAATGAAGTAAGGAGTACAATATTTACTTTTGAAACATGGCAGAGTAATAGTGGAACCAAAAGAACAGACTCCAGTAAAGAAAAAGTATCAAATGTG
>NW_024674880.1:0-452 GCF_008729295.1 Plectropomus leopardus | reverse complement strand
ATTTAATTGTAAATTCATTTTAAAAAGTTTCTTACCATTGACCAAACATTGTCATTTGTCCTCCATGTTTATGCATTTATGACATCAAGTCAGCGACTCGTGTTATAAAATAATGTTTTCAGTGTAAGTATACTTGCCTGGCATACTTTATATTTCAAAGTTTGCTTGCTTGCTACAGCTAATGGATGCTGGTACTAAAATGTGCAACAACCTAAAGTAAATGATAGCTACTAGGAACAAAATAACCAAATATATAATTTTTTACTGTCAAATATTTCCACTGTTTCCTTGCTTTCTGCCATTTCTGCTTTTCATGTTTCAATGGTTAAACTCAACAAACAATGCAGAATTTGCAGTCTGAAATTCTGCATGAAGCTGAAGCATTTAATCGGCCCAAATGTCAGGAGTTTTAATATTTGTTGTGTAGTTGTAGCACAAACTGAAACACACAA
>NW_024674879.1:0-272 GCF_008729295.1 Plectropomus leopardus | reverse complement strand
TGCTAACAACACCTTTTCAAATCTACCACAGTGGGTCGCACACATGACAATGTCATCAAAACATCACACCCGTGCTACTCAGGGTCCTGTCTTTCCAGCTTTACGTTCTGCACAGAGCTCATTATGGCGTGATTACTGCATCCTGCCCCGGCTCAAAGGCGAGACCACCCTGCCCCCCTTTTTTTCCCCGCAATGGGACGTTATATACAGAACGGCGAGACGGCATAATAACGTTACATTCCCACCTTGAACATGTGGTGTAAATGCGGCTT
>NW_024674878.1:0-3784 GCF_008729295.1 Plectropomus leopardus | reverse complement strand
CTATTATTAATAGAAACATTGAATTTCACCAGCTGTGCAGCATCCTACAGTGCCTGAACCCTCACAGATGATCTTCAATTTCCCATTACCCTCAGCTATGCCACCATCACTTCAGACACAGGCATCTAGTCAAAATGTTCCTTACACCACTCAGCGATACAGAAAGAGAAAACAGGAGAGGCAGCACACTGGCACTGTCACAAGAAAATATGAAGAGAAGACCGACGTGATCCTTTGCAAAAAGTACCAGAAAGGAAGAAAGAAAGCCACCAGCACATCTTAATACTTTGGCAACTGGTACTGCAAAGAGTCTGAGACTCAGTCATATGATGAATAGAGGGCTGTGCTGGTGAAACAAGGGTATCGGGGAAAAAAACAAGAGAATGATGACCCTCCCCCCAACTTCAACTTGTTTCTTTAAGCATATTAAAAAATATAAAACATGTTTCTGTGTTTTGATTTCTTCTTTGTTGTCATCTTCCTCTTATTATGACTTAGTTAAAATATATAAAGAATATATAAAATATACAACTTTAATATATTCACAAAACAGCATTATCTGAACTTTAAAACAATAATCCTCATATCTACCATAATTGTCTTATATGTTCCTTCTTTTTTTGCATAGGCCTACTTCACATTTCTGATATTTTTGTTGCTGCCATACATTCTCTGTGCTCACGACTGCAACAGTCCTGTTTTCCCTCAGGACCTGGTATGCTTTATCTTCTCGTGGTAAAAGATTAGGATTGTCATCACACTGTTTCTTGTCTTATTAATCTATTTTGTTTAGCGTTATATTTCAGGGGGAATTTGTCGAGATCTTGTTTCAATAGGGATTTGAGGATTGAAGGATTGTTTTGCCAGGGTTTTGAAGGACCTATGTAGACACTTAGTTTGACTGCTCTGTGATATTGTGAAAGATGGAGTGCAAGTGAATATCATTTGCTTTTTGCAGCATTCCATGTTGGGACAAATGAAAGTCCCCTTTTAAACAGGTTTAGCTGTGTTTTGATCAGATGGGGCACTGGCAGGCTGCCACAGGCACAAACCTAATATCTAAGCCCCGAGGAAGAGCACCAGGCATTGATATTTCCCCTTTTGCTCACATGGGGAAAGAGACATCTGTAAATCAGTAAATAATTTTTTGTGAGAATCAAAACCCCCGTGAAACTTCTTCTCTCCCTTCTGGATGTAAACCATCCGGTTCAATAACATTTGGAAAGTCTTAAAGAGCCGCAAGATTTTTTAGACCACCATTCAAGCTAGCTGAGGCGGTAATCCGGAAGTCTGTCGCTCCGCCGGCAGGAGTTAACCGCTCGACCATACTCAGTCAAGCTCGGCAGGGTTTCGCTGCCATTAATCTCTACTACACATGCTCTATGGGCCAGTTCTCAAAGGGGTGAAAGAGGCCCCGCCCACACGGCTGTGTCCAGATTTCACTATAATACATCCCTGCTAATATCCCGTTCCACGGTTCACATTACAACTGAACTCACGAGAGCCGAGTACAGCGAGAGCGGATGCCGTCTCCTCCTCACCACTCACATAGCAATCATGCGGCCAGTCTGACCAGCAGCCCCGCAGTCCTGACCTGCAGCCGACTCCATGACCGCTCTGAGAGCTGCCTGCCCTGCAAATGAATCAAGCATGTGCAGCTTACGACCAATCACAGACAATGATTTTGTACAGTTACAGCAGAGCCGTTGCTCAGTAGGCTACATATTTGTAGATATGTTTTTTGTTTAAATATTCACTGTATTTTTTAGTTTCGCACCCAAAAATCCCTCACATGGTTCACTCTGTCTCAGTCAGTCTCACACACTTAGTCAGTTGATCTAAATAGTTAGTTTGTAAACTACCTGGTCAGCCTTTTCTATTCATTTTGCCTCTTTCAGAATAGCATATTATGCAAATTAGTTGATTATATCATCTAGCTACTTTTAGGAGAGCCAACAGCTACTTTCCTTGCAGGGGAGCTGGCAACAATGAGTAAGGGTGCAAAACACATTAGATATCATTTATGTATGTTGAGGAGTGTAAAAAAAGGGGGGGTTATCATTAAAGTAGTGGCACAATTTCTATTACACCATATATATAGCAAAGGTTTCTCATCAACTACAAACATTGACCTTTTTGATCTCTGAGATGTCCTCTGTGTTACTTCCTACAAATTTTACTGTACATGACTCATCTCAGCATAACCTGAACTTTCATTCGAGCCTAATATAAAGGCTTTATGGCGACTTTAAAAAATATTTTGGATTTGAAGGTCAAAAGTAAGTCAAATCATCAAAACCACATCAATTATGAATTCCTTGACCAAAAAAATCTCTGAAACCATGCACTGTGCAGCACTGCAAGGCCAAACCACTGAAAATTTCGAATATGGCAAACGGTAGCCATTTTTGGATTTTGGACTCTAAAAAAAGTTGCTCGCATTTCTGCGAGATGCGTGGGGGCTAAATTTGTTTTCTTAACCTTCATAGATGACAAATACACTGAGAAACAAAGTTTTGCTCTTCACAGTCACGGAACTGCCAGAAATTACTCAACTATATGGGGGACCGAAACGCATAGCAACAGAGGAGCTAGTGACCTCCCAGAGTGCACTCCTGAATCTATATAAGAGTGCACCTCCATGTTGTTACACATTCATCAATAGGGAACTAAAAAGCCAACAGGGGACATTTTTTAGGTGCTCACTTGGTCATGCTGTAAATCATCCTAAAATAATGTCTTAAGGCCTCTGGTTTTTTCTTGGCAAATATGGGGACCTAAAGGTGTGTAAGTGTTAATATCCATACTCAGTGCTGTCCCTGCTGGCTGGAGCAGGTATTTGAATGACCCATTCTCACATGTCATTTTTAACACTCCACTCTAAAGTGAATGGGTTGCAGTCCTCAGCAGCCTTTCAGACTGTAGGTGGGCTGTTAATTAGTAATGAGTAACTTAATGTTAATTTTAATGTGGATGACATGGAGGTCACAGAAAGTAATGTATCAAATATAATACAGATAGCATTATAGGGCAAATGAAGAAACTAGAAAAATGATTTGTTATCATGTTTTTGTAACAAAATATAAAGGCTCAGCTTTAGGGGATATCAGGAGTTTTAAACTCCATACTGTATTAAAATACAGGGCTACCCAGAAGGCAGGAGAGAAATTAATATTTTACAGTCTAAAAAAAAAAAAGAAAAGAAGAAAGAAAGAAACCTATAAACCAAGCAGAATAAAATCCTACATAAATGGTCAGCAGTAAGATTATGATTAAGATTATTTTTAGGTTTAATTAAATAAACTGATGTAACATCAGACTTAGACTGGGCCTTTAAAATTATTCAGTCCTTGACGATACTTACCTGACCAGTTTTCACAAGCACTGAATGCAAATCAGTTTTGTGTTCTCAGTCTGCACAAATGACACAAATGTCATTTGTTTGTGGCACATTACAGGAAAAAAAAAAGGCCCACACTTGTTATGACACAAGTTCCCTCTTGGATAGCATGGAGTGACATTCACACTCCACCATGTAAAGAAAAAATAGGCACAATTGATAAGACATATGCAAAAGGATCCCACCTAAATAATGTAATAATTATTCCTCAAATATGATTTGTCATTATGATTTTGCAACAAACTATAAAGGCTCAGCTTTAGTGGGTGGCTTAACCATTTTAAAGCTTGACACTGTTTTATAGTAAAAGCCTTCCCCAGAGCGCAAAGAAATACTTTAAAATCTAAAAAAGGGAGAAAAAACTGTAAAAATAATAACAATAAT
>NW_024674877.1:0-265 GCF_008729295.1 Plectropomus leopardus | reverse complement strand
TGCAGCGCCGACAACTGCTTCACCCACTACTGGGGCTCCGACAACTGCGTCACCCCCCACTGCAGTGCCCACAACACTTGCTCAAACAACAGAATCAGCAACAACTCTAGCACCTTCAACAGTTGAACCAACAACTTCTGCCTCCGCAACAGCCGTGCATACGACTGAAACACCGACAGCCGCTTCAACAACAACTGCCGCCCCTACGACTGCTGCACCTACAAGTGTCGCACCTACAACTGAGGCTACTACCATTGCACCATCA
>NW_024674876.1:0-251 GCF_008729295.1 Plectropomus leopardus | reverse complement strand
AAGTTCAGTTTGCTGTAAACTAGTCAAAGTGTACTATGATATTAAACTGTCAAAAGATAGTAGTAAACTGGTCAAAAAGTAAGAAAAAAAGCCATCAAAATGATAAAAAGTACTGTATGCTATAAAACGGTCAAAGTATAACACGTTTACAAAAATGTAGTATTAGATTATGAGCTAGTTAAGGATAACATGCTGTCAAAAAGTCACAGAGTAGTTTGCTCTAAACTAGACAAAACACAAGCATCATAAAA
>NW_024674875.1:0-220 GCF_008729295.1 Plectropomus leopardus | reverse complement strand
GAAGTTTTAAACGCTTGTGAAATACTCCTGCAAGCAGCACAAGATAAGTGATGTTGATTCAGGTTTCAAAGGGTTAATGAGGTAGAAATCAGGATAATTCACCACAGAAAACCTCCATCCATCCTCTTCCTAACTGGCTCATCCTGCTGAGAGTCGCAGGGAACTGGAGTGAGTCCCAGTGCACACTGGGCGAGAGGTGGAGTTCATCACCAGCAGAAAC
>NW_024674874.1:0-514 GCF_008729295.1 Plectropomus leopardus | reverse complement strand
CAAACAAAACCAAACAAAAAATACAAATAAAACCAAACAAAAAATACGAACAAAACCAAACACAAAATACAAACAAAACCACACAAAAAATACAAACAAAACCAAGCACAAAATACAAACAAAACCAAACAAAAAATACTAACTAAACCAAACACAAAATACAAACAAAACCAAACAAAAAATACAAACAAAACCAAACAAAAAATACACACAAAACCAAACACATAATACAAACAAAACCAAGCACAAAATACAAATAAAACCAAACACAAAATACTAACAAAACCAAAAAAATACAAACCAAACAAAACAGTCAAACAAAAACGAACAAAAAATACAAACAAAACTAAACAAAAATTACAAACAAAACCAAGCATAAAATGCACAATAAACCACACACAAACAGTACAAATACTGAAACAAACAAAGAAATAATAATAATAATACAAAAAAAATACAGACAAATGAAGAAATAATAAAAATTTTATTTATGTTTAATATTTAGCCTGAAAAT
>NW_024674873.1:0-416 GCF_008729295.1 Plectropomus leopardus | reverse complement strand
TAACTACTTTGAATGTGGAAGCAGAGAACTGAAAAAGGATTTCTATTCCTTTGCAACGGCGCCCTCTTCTGGACAGAGTGGGCCAGAGCCCTAACCAAAATAATGATGAAACTCAAGCTTCTACCAGCAGATGCCAATGTAGAGCGAACAGGTTTTGACGTATTTTTGTAGGCGATCTTTCTGGTTGGACTACAAAAATATGTCGCCCCTTCCCCACTCACGCGCTTATGTCAATACACTGCACTAAACGGAAGTTGTGAATTGGCGGCCGGAAATTACCCCCTCAAAATGTTTGGCTCGAAAGGCGAACAAATCAGCGGGGAGGAAAATGATGGTTTTCCGTCTTAAAATGGGATAACGTGTGGTTGTTCGATAGCTAAGTAGACGGTAACAAGTTGAAATACATAAAGACTTCC
>NW_024674872.1:0-427 GCF_008729295.1 Plectropomus leopardus | reverse complement strand
AATAAACACCTGGCTTTTGAATTTAATGGGAAATGTTACAACCGACATTCACCTTCGGGACAAATGACTGAGTTATTCACAGGTATTCACCGGTTCCAGCTAACATTAGACTTGACATGCGGAAATCAAATTGTTACTTGCAAGCGGTAAATCTACGGCGTAATGACCCGCCCTACTCTGCCTCTGATTGGCTTATCTCTGGCGCAATGCGTCATACCCCAGAGCCCACCCCCACCGGGGGGGGGGGGGGGGGGGGTCGGCGCCACAATAATAATAACAAACTTTATTTGTATGGCGCCTTTCATACAAGAAATGCAGCCCAATGTGCTTTACAGCAAAGAAACTTCATGCAACGAGTGCTTCACATGCAAATATATAGGGATCATAAAGACATAATAAAACCTGCATGTACAAATAAGATAAGATA
>NW_024674871.1:0-291 GCF_008729295.1 Plectropomus leopardus | reverse complement strand
TTTGAAATCACCACACAACAACACTGTTTGAGGCATTTGTTTCTCTCGAAGCTGGACAATTTTTAGCCACATCTGCAATCTTTGCCAAACCATAACCTGGTATTTTTATTGCCTAAAGCTTACAGCAGACTCCTTCTTACCACTACCTTTCTGCCTCACAAAGCCAGGTGTTATTTAAGCGATATCCACATTTATGTGTTTTCATATATTTGTTACGAAACTAGTGCTGAGGCGATTAGTTGATTCATCAGTTAATTAATTGATGGATGCAGAATTAATTAGCAACATTTT
>NW_024674870.1:0-280 GCF_008729295.1 Plectropomus leopardus | reverse complement strand
TTTTGACCAGATTAAATAAACTATCCCTCAACTGTGTAATGACATACGCTCAGATTACTTTATACGGCAGATTATACACTGACTAGTTACAGAAAACTGTCCTATGACTTTTTTAAATTACTTTGTTATAGCATGATATTCTTTCACTGCTTCATGGCAAAACTATCCTATGAATTTTTTGGACTAGTTTACAGCAGCATTTTATAGCATACCCTCTGATGACAGTTGTTGCACAGTATTCCTTTGCAGTTTTGTGGCATACTATCCTTTTTTTTTTTTT
>NW_024674869.1:0-213 GCF_008729295.1 Plectropomus leopardus | reverse complement strand
CAAAAATGTTACAGTGATGTAAAAAATGCCATATTGCCAACACAAAAACAAGAGATCATAACACTGGCATCTATAAATTGTTTGAGAGGGAGTGCTTTTGATTCACATACTGTGATGCCTCTCCAACAAGGGGTTTGCCACCCCTACAGGGTCCTTGGAGTTAACTGCAGGAAGGGCCGCCAAGTTATTGTTTGATCATTTTAATTGACAATA
>NW_024674868.1:0-218 GCF_008729295.1 Plectropomus leopardus | reverse complement strand
CAAACGTTTTAAACTACACTGGGCAAATACACACATCTTTTATTATAATTTCATAATTTATTTCTTATATTTCAGATGTGCAATGTTTTTTTTAAAGGGGAAATAATTCTTTACACACTGCAATAATTGCAAATATTCAAATGTGCAATATTCTTTCAACTCTTGAATGTAGGATATTTAGACTATATTCAACATAACATATTGTATGTATTGTTATT
>NW_024674867.1:0-2349 GCF_008729295.1 Plectropomus leopardus | reverse complement strand
ATCCTCGTTAATCTTCCTCTTGATGTACTTGGCTGTTTTCTGATTGGACTGTGAGCTACTTCCTGTCTGTGTTATCAGACCTCGTAGGTGTTTCTGATTGGTCTGCAGTGACAGACCCAGGAGGAAGCGGAGAGACTCCATCATCTTCCTGCTCTCTGGACTCCAATGTGGATCTGTCTCAGCTCCTCCATTGTACTTGATGTTCTTCAGTTTGGTCTGAACCACCAGGAAGTGGATGTACATCTCAGTCAGGGTCTCGGGCAGCTGTCCTCCCTCTCTGGTCCTCAACACGTCCTCCAGGACTGTAGCAGTGATCCAGCAGAAGACCGGGATGTGGCACATGATGTGGAGGCTTCGGGAAGTCTTGATGTGGGAGATGATCCTGCCGGCCTGCTCCTCGTCTCTGAAGCACTATACAAGTATTCAAGTAGTATACAAGTAGTCCATTTACCATCTTCTAATCTCTGACTTTTGTTCTTTAATAAAATTTTCTCAAAACAAGATCTTTAAGAGTACACCCCTCCACCAATCCCCAATCTACATAATACCCATAGTAGCAGCAGGAGCAGTAATAGTAGTAGTAGCAGTAGTAGTAGTATTAGTAGTAGTAGTTGTATTACTATTGTTGTTTGATTATTTGATGATGAGCTTGGCCTGAACTATTTTCAAATATCTAACTAATATTGTACCCCAAATAAACATGTATAAGTGTTAATTCAATTAAAGGTTAAAGTTAATTCAATTAAAGTTCATTCTCGACCTTTAACTGAAGGTCCACATTAACACAGAGGGAAGATCCAGCATAAGCGTGTATGGAGAGGTGGTGTTGGGATTGATTTGTTAAATCCACAAAGATTTAAAAATGAGATCCAGTCATTATTTCATTAAAATCTATTTATTACCTTTGACTCCTTTTAATTTAAAACTGAGCCAGAATCAAAGAAAGATGTGATGTTTAGCTTTACCTTTCAAGCCTCTGACATTTTTCACTGGATTAAATCTTAATCAGAGACTTAAATAATAATTTGTCTTAAAGTGCAAACCTCTGAAAATTCATCCAAGTCAGCACGTCTAGAAACTCTGAATGTACAAAATCAGTAAATTCACTTAGTGTTGGAACATTGCATCAGAATCACAGCTTGATAGTAAAAACTGCTGTGGATTTACTCCCCAGAGTTTAAAGGCTGTTTTAATCTGTGACTCCACACAAACCGGGAAGAATTTCGGCCAAGATCCAAAGGTCGGCTCAGTCTGAAAGCCTGACATGTGAGCCTGTGTCCTCTGAGGAGGTCTCACTGCTGAGACATGTCCACTGCAGCTGGCTGTGTGTCAGATTATTAAAGGTGAGACACCTCAGGTGAAAATATAATTTGTTCACACACTCATCAGTTTTGAGATTTTGGGCTATTTTGCTTTCATAACCAACCTGTTTGTATTTCAGGAGTCTTTGTCAGTGCCTCATGATTCACAGCCTGGTTCATGAAACTTTTCATTTTCTTAAAACATGGTGAAAATTGATGTTTTTATGATGGTATTTTCCATTTATGGAGATATGGAGTGAAGATACCCAAAAGTCCCATTTTTAACTCTAATATGTCAACAAAATGAAACAAGAAGTTGTAACCCGAACCTAATTAATCAACTATTTACGTTTCATGGTGATATCTATTCGTTGATTTTTACCTGATATCTCGAGAGTCTAAAGATTCACGATCAGCTCAACAACCAGAAGTCATTTAGTTAAGTTATTTTCATCAGAGCAGGATAATGAAAGATTAAAAATCAATTTACAATCTTTAATCTTTTTTAATCTTGTCACTGAAGTTGTTTTGTGTCAGAGAACAAATCACTATAGCGTCAACAAGAACGAGAATCGAAGAGCATTTTTAAATCGCTTGTTCATTCAGCTTGTTTTGCAGGATAGAAAAAAGATTTCTCATACTTACCTATTTAAATGATTATTTCTGTCCTGTTGAAAAGCAGATTGTTAACTTCTTGAAAAAAGGGAAAAGGAGGCAGTGCTGGATGTCAATGTGAAGACGAAGTGACCCTAAACCAGCCAGCAGCAACCAGAGAAAAGAAAGAGGAAACGGTAATTATCATTTCCCTTTCTCCTGCATGCAAGAACAACAGAGCATGAGCACGAAAAAGAGTCCAGATATTTCAGACACGTGCAGATTTTAGGACAATAAACCGTCATCATCAGTCAGCTGAGTGAAGAACGTGATGGTACATAAGGACACGTTCTGAGCTCACTTTTATTTTCTTCCTCGTATTAAATAACCACACACACACTCACACACACACTGTCCCTTTATACTGCCCCCCACACTGTCCCTCACACTGTCC
>NW_024674866.1:0-240 GCF_008729295.1 Plectropomus leopardus | reverse complement strand
TTTGTAGCTATGTGCAGCTTAGACATGAACATGTCTCTACAGGCCAGCTGACAGCTAATTCAATTATATGCTGGACAATAAAATAATTTATGTTTCCCTGCATCATTTTCACATTCTTAACAGACCAGTTTGACCAAAAATAGGGTAGAGGACACGTAACGAGAAAACATTTTTAGGATGAGATGTTAAGATTCACATCCTTTAACCCAAGGTCCCTACAGCTCAAGGCAAGTTAGATTT
>NW_024674865.1:0-322 GCF_008729295.1 Plectropomus leopardus | reverse complement strand
ACAGTGCCAAATGTCAGCATTTCTTTCACGGTGTTACCTTACATATGTCAGCGTGCACGTACAACCTGATGGCACACATGGAAGCTGTTACACTCTTATTCTCTTTTGACACATCAAACCCATTAGCACACAGTCAGCACTGATACAGCTTTAGTGTGCAGAATACAGTAAAATGTAACATTTCAGACTACATGTTGATGGCAAACTCAGAAAATTAGGTCACAATCTACTTTTGGAAACTAACTCAAATTTGTGCATGTTTGTTTGTATGTTTGTTTTAAGTCATAATAGCTATGTTATTTATGAAACCAGTTTGTTCTGT
>NW_024674864.1:0-266 GCF_008729295.1 Plectropomus leopardus | reverse complement strand
AACAAATATAGCTTTTATCAGGCATTTAATGAGACTTTGATTAAGTTCTTTGTTGTATGTTGTTGATATATTTTATTAATTTTATGAGGTGAGGTTGGTTGTGCAGTTTGATAAGCAGCTTCACTTAAGTTAATATTAGTTTTAAATTGCACATAGTTCAAATATTAGAAACAAAAAATAAATATTTTTTTCAAATCCATATTTTTTGTTATAATGTTTTTTTATTTGTCTTATGGTCAAGTAAAAAAATGCTGAAAACTTAAACT
>NW_024674863.1:0-233 GCF_008729295.1 Plectropomus leopardus | reverse complement strand
TTTATGCAAATTAATATGAGGTAACATGAAGAGAACGCAATGACTTACAGAGTAAACTAAAAGTCTACAAAATGCTGGCTCATGTAATCCTCAGTGAGTCGCTGCTTTAGTGCTTCAGATACCCTTTAATGACACCTTATGATTGCTATAACTTCACTTGCAATACGTGATAATTTAAGGATAATACATGTTGCTACTCTGGGCCCAGTTGTTCGAAATCTTTTAGAATAATT
>NW_024674862.1:0-235 GCF_008729295.1 Plectropomus leopardus | reverse complement strand
TTTTGTGGTAGCAGTGGTGCACTGTATACTGCTTTTATGGTAGGTTTAAGGGATTTTGTAGTTGTCATAGAAAAATGCAGTAATATGAGTGCCCCTTTTTCCCAGTTGTCTTTTTTGGGGTGGGCGGCCCAACTGATTCGGGAGGCGGGGGGTTGTCTCTACTGATGTCGCATCAAATTACTACCCTCCCCCCTATTTATATTCACGTCAAAAACTCCGACAATGGAACTAAAAG
>NW_024674861.1:0-444 GCF_008729295.1 Plectropomus leopardus | reverse complement strand
TGTCTGCAGGATTGTACCCCGGAGAGACTGAAGCCAGTCAGTGCTCAGACATCCTCACTTGCCAACAGCACTTTTTGGTCTCACTATAAAGCCTCTAACAGTAAGTGCTGAACAGCTAAGAGGCTGAAACTGAGTGTTTGGATCAGGAATTGTATCAGAATCAGACTACACAATAGCAGCAGAGTAATGAGCAGTGGTTGAGGAATAAATAAATTTGATTTACTTAAGCAGTGGTGAAATGCAACTAAGTACATTTACTTAAGTACTGCACTTAAATATGGATTTGAGTTACTAGAACTTTACCAGTCTGTTCTTTTCATGACACTTTATACTCCTATCACTATCCTATCCTATCCTATATCACTACTTTTATAATAATAAAAATCAGGTAAGTGTACTTAAAGTTCCCAAACCAGAAAAAAAACTCAAAATTTTTCTCAAAAG
>NW_024674860.1:0-323 GCF_008729295.1 Plectropomus leopardus | reverse complement strand
TGTGGAGGAGTTTAAAGCCGGATTTGGATACAAAAAGATTTCCCAAGCTTTAAACATCTCAAGGAGCACTGTGCAAGCAATCATATTGAAATGGAGGGAGTATCAGACCACTGCAAATCTACCAAGACCCGGCCGTCCCTCCAAACTTTCATCTCAAACAAGGAGAAAACTGATCAGAGATGCAGCCAAGAGGCCCATGATCACTCTGGATGAACTGCAGAGATCTACAGCTGAGGTAGGAGAGTCTGTCCATAGGACAACAATCAGTCGTACACTGCACAAATCTGGCCTTTATGGAAGAGTGGCAAGAAGAAAGCCATTTC
>NW_024674859.1:0-220 GCF_008729295.1 Plectropomus leopardus | reverse complement strand
AGCATATAACACTTAACTAGTTCATGGAATACAGTACTTGGACTTTTAGAGCTTTTTTTTTTTTTTTTTTACTTTTTTACTAGTTAACAATATAATATCCCACAACTTTTTTTTTTTTTAAACATATTTAACTTTGACTGTTTAATGACATACTGTCCAATGACTTTGTGAATGACTATTTTATGGCATACTGTACTCTTTAAACTTGCTTGGATGTTTT
>NW_024674858.1:0-225 GCF_008729295.1 Plectropomus leopardus | reverse complement strand
CACACACACACACACACACACACAAAGGGAAGGGGAGAGAACACAAGCACATAGGAAACTAAGATGACCCCAGGTGTCATAACATATGGCAAAATATGGCAAAATTTGACATGTCCTAAAAACAGCTGGAAAGAGCCTAGAATAGCCTACTGAGACACACCATAGCATAGAAAGTTGCAAAAAAGGCCAAAAACACCATAATTTGTCATGTCGAAAAAATGACTG
>NW_024674857.1:0-486 GCF_008729295.1 Plectropomus leopardus | reverse complement strand
CATGTACATACTTTAACAGTAGACATTGTTTTGTTCTACAGATTTTTTAAAATTATTTCCTATACCCTTTTATAATTCATACAGGACTAAATCATTTTTATTCATGGAGTGGTCTGTGGGAAAAAAAAACAACCTTATCTGTGTTGCATACTGAGGTGATTTGGAAACCTTGTGGCTGAACAGCATTATTGGTTAGGCTATTCTAAAAAAGATTAACCACAAATTAATATAAACTTTAAGTACATTGATAAAATAGATGAGATGGTGTTATTATCAAATATTTATACTTTTTTTTTTTACGTATGATGCAGCTGAAATGTTTTTTTTTCCTGATCTTACACCCTGTATACAGTGGAAAGACAAAAAACAACTTCACATATTAACCAGTCCAAGCTAAGTGAAATAAACTATAAATGTCACCGTCTGCTCAATTTCCATATATCATCATTATTACTCATCATTAAATGCTAGATCACCAATGGCTTA
>NW_024674856.1:0-3465 GCF_008729295.1 Plectropomus leopardus | reverse complement strand
CGGGGCCCTATTGGCTTGCGGGGCCCAACGCAACGCGCGTAGTGTGCGTATTGGGTGAACCGGTACTGGCGCTACTAAATCCCTCAAATCAAGCTGTCATTGTCTCTGTCAAAACCTAAGACTAAGACATACAAGGGGTAGAGAATATACTGTAAAGTCAGTCAGAGAGGGCACAGAAGGTGTCATATGTCAGCTACCAACAAGAACTATAAAGCTCCACCAGCTTACTTCTCACATTGGTGTCAGTTAGAGAAAGCTGTTGAAAAATAAACAGAAATGCTATTGAGTGATATAAACAGCAGCTGCGGCACACATGTGCACACTGATGTACGGATGGTGTGATGCTGCTTTAAGAATGCAAAGAAATAAGAAAAGGAGTGTGATCACGACTGTTTAGACCATTGTTTGACTCTTTTTATTTTTGAGCAACTCTTGGTGGAAAATTCCAACCTTTGACTTCACAGAACATCATAAAACTGTTCAGAAAGAAAAGATAACTATTTACAATCACAATTACTGCAGGGTGCCTTGGAGTCATTGCAGAGCAGCCTGTTTTGGCGGATAAGACAGAAGCTTCCCTCTGCTGCACTTGTATGGCATGTGATACTATATGAGGTTCTCATTTTAGGTTGAAGACCTGGACTTCTCCAGCCTTCTGCACTGTGTGGTGGAGGTGGAGGACTATAATGACCATGCTCCTGTCTTCATTCCACACCTCCTCTCACTCGCTCCGCTGCCTGAGGACATTAGTGTGGGAACAAGCGTGGCACGTTTGGTGGCCAGTGACTCTGACTCAGGACAGAACCGCGACATCACCTATAGCCTATCAGAGGACTCTGATCCCGATGGGCTCTTTACCATTGACCAGACTGGTGCACTATCTGTAGCACGCCCTCTGGATCGGGAGAGGATATCGCAGCATTATTTGGTCGTCATGGCAACCGATCATGGGGTTCCACCTCTAACAGGCAGCGCCACAGTCCAGCTGCCGCTGTTGGATGTAAACGATAACGGACCAGAGTTTGAGGCGGCATACGCACCAATAGTCTTTGAGAATGTGGCCGGACCACAGGTAGGTTGGACTGGGTTAACATGCAATGAGAGATACGCCTAATGATCAGCTGGTCTCAGCATAATGATATAACGATATGATTTGGTGAAAAGAAGGAAGTTGGGAAGAAGGAAAGTAGAACAAGTGTTCATTTTAGAAATGGATGATAAAAATAACAAACCTTAGCAAGCCACAACCTCTCATGCTCTGCCTTCTTGTTTAGGTAGTAAGGTTGAACCAAACATCAACACTCCTCCGAGCTGTGGACCAGGACTCTCTAGAGAATGGCCCGCCCTTTCACTTCACCGTCCCCTCAGAGTATCGCCACAGCAATGACTTCTACCTCCAGGACAACCTGAACGGCACGGCGACACTAACGGCTCTGAGGACGTTTGACCGTGAGCGCCAGAAAGAGTTCCTCATTCCTATTATCATGAGCGACAGCGGCCATCCAGCCAAAACAGTGACCAGCACCCTGACAGTGACCATCGGTGACCAGAATGATCACGCTCATGTGGCTGGGGAGAAGAAAATATTCATCAATAGTCACAGAGGTGAGAGCTCTCTGTCTTTAGGATTTGTTGTTCAAAGACTAGCTATATTTACATAACGCGCCCACATTTTCCAAGCACATTTTGAACTTTGATCTCAAAAGTAGTTTTCTGTCTCTGTAAGTGAAACTGACACTGCTCGCCAATTAATTTCTGATCAGTGTGCAGTAAGTATTGGAGACACACAGACTATTTTTATTGTATTTTTCACCTCTACCTCAGTCCACCCACTGTCACCACATTATCCCTGTCTGCATGATTGGTTGTTAGTCAAAATGACTCCCATGGTGCTATTCTAAGGATCACAAAGGCAAGTTATTGCTTGATTTGACATGCAATTAATCACATCTATAATGTTTGTTCCCCTTGAACCCATTGCACGTCTAGAATAAAGATATAAAACAAACCACATAGTACACACATAGTAAAGTATCTAGGCTCAGACTATAGTGATTCTAAGATACTGTGTCACAAAACGCCTGCTCATAATTTTGGCAGGATTAAATTGTATTCAAAACATGTTATTTTGTTGACCAGTTCTGCAGTCAGGCCTTTCTAGACTTAAATATTACCAGCTCTACAAAAATAACAAGTATTTGCATCCCTTATCACCAACTAATGAAAGACCTTTTTGACTCATCTGTTTGTCACAATCCAGAGCTTGTGTTCGTACTCTTACACCTAAACTTGTGGGGAAAATAGAATAGCATTATCAGTGTTTTTGCCATTGAAAGCCATGAATGCCTGACAACATGCTAGAATTCAACATGTCAGAGTCTGCCTTTAAATTTTCAAGGGTACCTTCAGAATAATTCCCACAAAGAGTGTGGAGTTGAAGGAGAGAGAATGGAAGCAACGGCCATTCTTACAGCATGATTGTAATCATTGTGCATTCAAACAACATTTTCTGTTATGCATTTCCCTCTGCTCAAAGGTAATTGTGAATGAAGCCAGATACACGTACATCCAAGCCTGTAATTTCTTCAAAATGTTTTTTTTTCCATTGTTGGTACTATTTGTGTTTGCCTGTTGATTTGCCTATTGTAGTGGTTTTCAAGGGTCTTAGTAATACAGACACTCACACACTTAAATACATGGAGATACGCATGCTGAGAATCAACAGCTGCTCTTACACATTTTCCTGAATAAAAGGAAGGCCAGTGCAGATGTAGTGGTCAACTGATAAGCTGGTGTGTTTTCTGTTATCAGGTCGTATGCCAACTACAGTGCTTGGAAAGGTCTACTCTCCTGACCCTGATGACTGGGACAACAAGACATACGTCTTTGAAGGACACGTGCCAAGGTACATAATGCAAGTCTTCATGAACCATTCATGTTGGAATTCTCACATATTTGACTTACGTCAGAGGAGAAAGGGAGCTGTAACACAGATTTAGGCAGAGGGCCATCCACACACAGACACACTAACCACTAATTACCATATTTGTACAAAATGCATTGTATTCATTTTGTTTATGCATCATTTTGTCATCTACATTGTCTTTAAATTTTATTATGTTGGTCAGTTCTGGACATAAAACATCCATTTTTTTGCACTGTGAGGGTCTAAGCACAGAGGGTGTTGTATAATGTATAAATATAAATATCATTTGAGGCAAATTGTTATTTATGGTATTGGGCTGTATAATAACATTGAACTGAAATTAGGAAAACTAATATATTCTAATCAGAACTGTGTCATGAATAGTCTCAAGTGAGTGCCTCATCAGCCAGATGAGTTTCAGTTTGTCATTGAAGCAATCTGTGGATGTGTACAGTATATTCTATCATATTACAGCTTGAATGTATTTCCGCTGAACCTGCAATTACAGTCAAGGTGACCTTTTTATTAAAAAAAAATAA
>NW_024674855.1:0-218 GCF_008729295.1 Plectropomus leopardus | reverse complement strand
TAAAAGCTATTTTAGGGTCTGCGAAAAATCCGACACTTGTATCGGAAGAGAGTGTGAGGTCTGGCCTGGGCGACATGCTCTCAAAGGGTTTTGCCGAGGGACTTGGCGTGGAGGGCCAAGTTCAATCAGACAGCGGTGAGTCCTTAACAGCCTTGATAGGCAAACAGGTGGCGGAGAGTGTTAAATCTGCCCTCTGCTCTACTGGACCCACCGCTGAG
>NW_024674854.1:0-244 GCF_008729295.1 Plectropomus leopardus | reverse complement strand
AATACATTACCAGATACCAACGTAAGTTTTTATATTGCAGTATGAGTCGGAAATAGCCATCATCATAGCTCAAAATATAAAGTTTTATAGCCCATTCAAAATGTCCCCTCTGGTCTAAAGACTGTAACAAGAACAGGAGTCACTGAAATGAACAACGTTAATACCGTCTCTCGGTGCAGATTGAGAACACTGAATGTCAGTAAAGCATAGATCTGAATTTAAGGCTGATAAGTGTTTAAAATAA
>NW_024674853.1:0-253 GCF_008729295.1 Plectropomus leopardus | reverse complement strand
TTATGTCTTCAAATGTTTTGTTTCATTCAACCAACAGTCTGAAACACAAAACAACTCACTTTAGCTAGAACCAGCATATATTTGTCATTTTTTTTCTTAAAAAATTACTAAAATTATAATTCAGTAATCAAAATACCTGCAAATAATTCTCGACCAATGATTTAAGCTTCTGTCACCTGAGGTTAGGTTGGGGGAGTAAATTCTGTTTGGTGTTTATTACATTTATTGTAATTTTTTTTTGCAGTGAAAAATT
>NW_024674852.1:0-266 GCF_008729295.1 Plectropomus leopardus | reverse complement strand
CTTATGACTTTTATACAAAAATCCTAATTTGTAAAGTAACTAAAGCTATCAGATAAATGAAGTGGAGTGAAAAATACAATATTTCTGATGTGTAATGGAGTTAAATATTAAGTGGCATGAAAAAAAGTATAAGTACCTCAAATTTGTACTTAAGTACAGTGAGTACATTTACATTCCTTCAGTGTTTTGGACATGAGCAAGTAAAATAAGAATGTGCAGCATGATTTGCAGTCAGATTTTCCTACATTGGTTCTTTTGCCTATTGA
>NW_024674851.1:0-267 GCF_008729295.1 Plectropomus leopardus | reverse complement strand
CTCACCCTGTTACGTTAAATTTTGAAGAACACTGTTTTACTCACAAGTGTCCCCACAAGAATAACAGAAAGATGGAGAAAATACTGGTGTACACAGGGCCATTTTAGCAACAGTATACAGGTAGTGTGCCTTAACTTTGCTTTAAACTGCACACATTTGCCCAGATACGCTACCTGTTACAGCTTGAGAATTTTGTGGACGTGTTTTAAATACCCCTTTGACATCAAAATTAACACGTGGGTATTTTAAACCTGCTAAAAAAGGCTA
>NW_024674850.1:0-232 GCF_008729295.1 Plectropomus leopardus | reverse complement strand
GTTGCCATTTCTGTACATTATTAATCCATTGATTTAAAAAAATACAGCATATATATAATAGTCTGACATCTGCCAGTTATCACCTGAATGTGCCATTTCATAGATCAGAATTACTTTAAAATCATGTGAAAAATTAATTTGGAAGAACATTTTTTTTTATTAGCAACTGACTGAAAAAAGTGTTCATAAATTTGGTAATTTTGTTCCTGAATACCATATTTATTAACATAAT
>NW_024674849.1:0-213 GCF_008729295.1 Plectropomus leopardus | reverse complement strand
TGCCCACTTAGGAGACTGGAGGTTGAAAAGTGATATTTTTTGTTGTAGAGCATCTTTGGTTAAGTGTAGGTAAAGATTGTAGTCTCAGTTTAAATATGAATAAAGCACAAATAACTACGATGTAAGTGACACAAACTTACTTTGTGTTGTTGTGTACATAAAGTAAATTATTTTTCAAACGTACGTTAAGTCTGTGAATTCATATAACTATGT
>NW_024674848.1:0-578 GCF_008729295.1 Plectropomus leopardus | reverse complement strand
TTCACTTTATGAAACTTCAGCAAATTGGCTTGATTTCTTCAAGAAACATGGGAAGGAGGCAATGAGCAACTTCAGAAAATATGACCCAAAAATTAGCAAGAAATCAGTGAAAAATACAAGAGTATTAGCTGAAAATAACAATAAATAAATAAAAATCAACAAAAAAAGGGAAAGGGAAAACACAAAAAAAACAAAGAAGTGTCTTAAGGGGAAAAAAATAATAATAATTATGTACCTTAATTTTCAATATATACTTATGTTGATTATAAATGTACATTTTCCTTGTTTATTGTTGATCATTTTCTAAATTTGCTTTTTTTTTTTTTTAATTTGCATGACATTTCCTGCCAAGTTGCTCACTGCTTTTTCCCCCCATGTTTTGTAAATACATTGCACTAATTATTTCAGGGACCAAAGTTTGAAATACTTATGAGAGGCATCTGACAACAGCACAACAGAAGTGATGTTGATCCCTGTTTCAAAGGGTTAAATATGTTTGTTTTTTTTAATGTACCAACATTTTAGTTTGTTTGTGTGACTACAGTGAATAAATACACATTTTTTGTTTGGTTTTGTTT
>NW_024674847.1:0-433 GCF_008729295.1 Plectropomus leopardus | reverse complement strand
AAAATAAATCATCAGAAAATATGAATCCATAACATTTTATGGTGGTTTATTGACAGGTGCATTTTTGCATGTAAGGGGGAAGAGTGTAAAGTATTTTTGAAAAGCTGACATGGCACACAAAATATTAAATCATCAAAATCAACGATACTGCTAATTAATAATATATTCAAGCCTGCAAAAAAATAAAAATAAAAACCTAACATGACTTAAGTATATTTTAAAAAATCATTTTTGTGTGTGTGGGGGTTTTTTTTCATTAAAAAACATCAGTGGTATCCACAAAAAACTGGCATTTAAAGAGTTAACATTCTGAAAACTAACGTTTGGTATGATCAGCACTGAAGTTGGTTAAAATATTTAACAAAGAAAATCATAAAGAAATGTTAGTCCATCATATTTTTATGGTAGTTTATTGATGGACATGCATTTCTTT
>NW_024674846.1:0-295 GCF_008729295.1 Plectropomus leopardus | reverse complement strand
AATGGCTACACACATACACACATTTTTACACACTATATATATTATTTATTCTCACTATCTTTTATGTGATTTGTATATTTGTATTTACTACCTCACCCATGATTGAGTGACCTCAGCTGTTTTTTGAGTCACATGACTGTTGATGTGTTTAAGATGGCGACTCACTAGAAAACTTATGAGTCTGAGGAAGAGTGTTTTTTAGCTCAAAACATCACTTATTTTTGCAGAATAAAATCTTTTAAGGGAGCTCTATTTTTTCACGTTTCGGATTATCTTGGATCTAGCACCCACTACA
>NW_024674845.1:0-1497 GCF_008729295.1 Plectropomus leopardus | reverse complement strand
AGCAGCAGCATGTTCTGCAGCAGCAGCAGCATGTTCTGCAGCAGCAGTGGCGCCGCCGTCAGTGAGAACACGGCACACACACGAGCTGCAGCAGTTTGGCGATGTTGCCATTGAGAAAGGAAAAAAATCAATACAGCATCATATGGCAATATTTTGCATAACAATATTATCGTTACATGAATGCCAAGTATTGATTTTTTAAAATAATTAAATCATAAATATTGTAAATGCAAATTAAACTTTGGAAACTGCCTGAAATCATAACATGTTTTCAGTCCATGACATAAATGTTGCTGCAGTAAAAATGACTGCAGTGAGATAAACAGACTGAAAACTCGATTTAATAAAACACACGTTGACAGTTTCCCTTTGAAGCTGATCTGCAGTTTAAAAAGGTCATAAACCAGAAAATCCGTCATCACAACACTCAGCAGGTTGTAAAACGGTAAAAATCTCAGTAATATCGTGCCTTGGGGTCAGTTGAACGGAAACTCGACTAGAGAGACATTCTGCCGGCGGAGTCGAGTTCGCCGACTCGTTGCAGCAGTGAGGGAGTCTGGACCGAGACTTCCTGCCTCGCGGCGACTGCCGTGGCGTTTTCAGAAGTGTGGTGAGGGCGTTCAGGTAGGTTCAGGAGGTCAGCCGCTGCTGTCTGGTGAGAATGAAAACCCGCAGACGTTTCCATCTCAGAGCCTCCGCTAACCAAGCCCCGCCCCCTCCTCCTCCCTCCTGCAGAGATGGCGAAGCGTGTGGCGAACATCCTGCGGGTGGTGCTGAGCCTGCAGCAGGGCGACGCAGCCTCTGACCCTCTCAGCATCCCGCTCACCCAGCTGGCGCCGCACATCACCCGCCTGCCGATGCCGGAGGACTACACGCTGGAGGAGCTGCGGGGACTGACGCAGTCGTACCTGCGGCAGCTCATCGTCAGCCAATGAGAGAGCAGGACAGGAACAGGAAGTGCTGTTGATGTCAGATTAAAGAATTAAAGGTGTTAAAATCTCAGCCGCTCAAACATCATGAGACTCGGAGTTAGAGTTTGATTCTCGTCAGCATTCGGACGCCATCTGTTTGATCTTCTTTAGGGGAAAATTTTAAAAGACAAAACGAAGTGGCAGGAAATGACTCCTGATTTCACCCAACAGACTCGTGAGGTTCAGCACATTTACTGCAAATCACCTGAGCTTCACTCTAAACCTCTAAAACTCTTCTGGGAGACGTTAAAACTTAGGAAAGCTGCGGTGTTCTTTTTAACAATGATCAGCTGATCACTTTGATTGATCTGTTGGTGCTCAGGATTAAAATAACACTGTCATTAACAAGTTTTGTTTATTTTAAAATTCTTCACCTGAAACAGACTGACTTTCCTCGTTAAAGGGTGACTTTGGTATTTTTCAGCATTTGTGCTAAAGTTATTGTGTCAAAGTGACAGAGTGGTGCAGTATGGAGCAGCTGTTTTTGTCACTGACTGTTTTTGTTTTTGTCAGTTTGTTTTTGTCA
>NW_024674844.1:0-379 GCF_008729295.1 Plectropomus leopardus | reverse complement strand
AAAATCAAAAATGTGTACTTTTCTTCTTATTTGTAGTGCTATTTATCAATCTAGATTGTTTTGTTTTGAGTTGTTAAGTGTTGGAGATATTGGCTTCAGAAATGTCTGCCGTCTCTCAAATATAATGGAACTAGATGGCACCGTGCTTATGGTGCCTAAAGCACCAGAAACATATATTTCAAATGTTAGAGAGAAGCCACTCACACCAAAACACTCTTGATTGACAAATGGCAAAATAGAGCAATTGAGCTCTAGAATTTAGGGAAAAAAACCAAAGAGGAGGTAAAGGTCAGACTGTGGTTTAAGCACGGTGCCCATGGATCCTTAAACTGTCTTTAAAGGTATTCAGTTCATTAATCTAAAAATAAGATCTTAATTA
>NW_024674843.1:0-306 GCF_008729295.1 Plectropomus leopardus | reverse complement strand
TCATGAGTGAGTGAGAGAGTGAGACAGTCAGTGAGACAGTCAGTGAGTGAGACAGTCAGTGAGTGAGTGAGAGAGTGAGACAGTCAGTGAGTGAGACAGTGAGTGAGACAGTCAGTGAGACAGTGAGTGAGACAGTCAGTGAGTGAATAAGTGAGACAGTCAATGAGTGAGTGAGTGATTGAGACAGTGAGTTAGTGAGACAGTGAGTGAGACAATGAGAGAGACTGGGTGAGTGAGACAGTGAGTGAGTGAGACATTGAGTGTGATAAGTGAGACAGTGAGTCAGTGAGTGAGACAGTGAATGAG
>NW_024674842.1:0-442 GCF_008729295.1 Plectropomus leopardus | reverse complement strand
TGGGTGGGAGGTGGGTCGGCTGCAGATCTGCCTTAGTCTGGCATACCTGGTTACACTCACTGTACCTGGTATCTGCAGCGGCATATCGGGACAGTGACTTGCCCCCCTTTCTAGAATGGTATTGGGGCTCCTCCAAACACCTAGAGGAAGAGGGCCGTCCTGCAGGTGCTTCATTTGTAATGATTGGGGGGAAGCGTGTCTGCTGTGGATTGGCCTTTCTCTCCTTCCTGTAGGTTGGCTGCAGCTTGATGTGTTCCTGGCTCTGTTTGATAGACCTGGTTGCTGCAGTGTCATATCTGGGCAGTGACTCACCTGTCGCAAAATAATATTGCGGCTCCCCCATACCTACAGCAGGAGAGCCTCGCCCTGCAGGTGCCTCCTTTGTAGAAATGGGTGGGAGGTGGGTCGGCTGCAGATCTGCCTTAGTCTGGCATACCTGGTT
>NW_024674841.1:0-216 GCF_008729295.1 Plectropomus leopardus | reverse complement strand
AATTTTTGATATTATTGCAGCCCTGATAAAAGCTATTTTAGGGTCTGTGAAAAATCAGACATATGTGTCGGAAGAGAGTGTGAGGTCTGGCCTTGGCGACATGCTCTCAAAGGGTTTTGCCGAGGGACTTGGCGTGGAGGGCCAAGTTCAATCAGACAGCGGTGAGTCCTTAACAGCCTTGATAGGCAAACAGGTGGCGGAGAGTGTTAAATCTGC
>NW_024674840.1:0-300 GCF_008729295.1 Plectropomus leopardus | reverse complement strand
TTTTTTCATAAAAAACAAAACAAGAGTGGCATCTGATATTTAAACTGGCATTTAAATGGTTGAAATTCCAAGAATGTTTAATTATTTGGTACTTTTGGTTTAACCCCAAAAAACTGAAGAAAAGAATATTTCCTTATAATATTTTTATGGAAGTTTTTTGTCTTTTTGTGTCTTTTTTTTTTTTGCCTTAATGGCCTGAAGTGGCCCTAAATTAAAGTGATGCCAGCGGGTTAAAGTACCTAGTTTTGGTGCGGAATTTGCGACTGTAAGTGCCGCGATGTTTGCATGTAATCAGAACCT
>NW_024674839.1:0-534 GCF_008729295.1 Plectropomus leopardus | reverse complement strand
TTTTTTTATGGCAATGATAATATAGAGAAATAAATGGGGCAATAAAGCACATGTAAGTAAGGACTACAGGCAATAAATAAATAAAGTGCATAATGTCAGATCATAACTTTTATGTTAAGAGTTCAGTTAGTTTGATTGTATTCAGATTGAGAAAAAGTGTGCATGTAAATGCAGCTGGTGTTGTTATATCGTCAAAGTGAAACCACAACTTCCAGGTTCTGTTCCTTTAATCCTTTTTATATTTGTAATAACAGGAATAACTGAAAATCCAGCCCCCTGACATAACCTTAACCCCTAAACTTATTAAAACTTATTTTCACAAAGACACTTCATATCTTGGAGACTTTAGGGTGCCTGCTCATGATTTTTTTTAGAAAGATTTTCACTTTCAGAACTTCAGAAATTAGTGTCCTCAGTTCCTAAATGTTAACTTAGTGTTGTTAATAGAAAAGATGATGTAAAACAGTGCGTTTACATTCAGTTTAGCGTACGGTTATAGCTCGTTTAGGCCATTTAACTGTCCTTGTCCCAGTA
>NW_024674838.1:0-246 GCF_008729295.1 Plectropomus leopardus | reverse complement strand
AAAGGAGGGGAAGGGGTTCAGGGGCAAGGGAAGAAGTCTGAAAGGATTGAGGGAAGGAAGGAAGGAAGCAGAAAGCGCTGTTCGTTTTGTCTTGCCTGTCAGTCGTCTCTCAGCTGCCTTACTATTCAGGAGTTCACTGTACTGGTGTGTGCAGTGGTTCTACAGTGAGAGGCCCATACAGTGAGAGGCTCATACAGTGAGAGGCTCATACAGTGAGAGGTTCATGTGAGAGGCTCATACAGTGAG
>NW_024674837.1:0-396 GCF_008729295.1 Plectropomus leopardus | reverse complement strand
ACCCAACTTCCACTGCTGAAAACGCAACCCAAGCCTTCTCCATACTCACTCTAACTATGGAATATTTATTTAATTTATATGTTTTTGAAGGGTTTTATTTCAGTCTTAGCCCTTTGAAACCTGGAACAACATCCATTTTCTTGTGCTGCATTTAGACACCTTTCACATGCACTTACAAATTGAAAGCTTAGCAAATTTGATTTGATTTGATCTTTTGAAAACATGGCTAAGTAGGAAATGAGCAGGTTGGTTAGAGATGAGAGATACACACTGCAAGAAATTAGTAAAAGGTAACAAGAAAAGACCTGAAAATTAGTTTAAAAGAGAGAAAGAGAAAGAGAGAAAAAGAATATCAGAGGTCAATAAGCTTTTAAAAGTTAGGGAAAAATTTCAGAA
>NW_024674836.1:0-413 GCF_008729295.1 Plectropomus leopardus | reverse complement strand
GCTAACTGTGCAGATGCAATATGTCAGCTGAAGCTTATTTGCTTTGATTTCTTTCAAAAACATGGGAAGCAGGCAATGAGCGATGAAAGAAGATATCCCCAAAAAGTTAGCAAAATTAGTAAAAAGTACAAGAAAATCACCTGAAAAATACTGTGGAAAAAGGGAAAAAGAAAAGAAAAAATAAAATCAAGGAAATGACCTAGAAAAGGTGCTTAAGAATATAATTAACAAAAATTTAAAGTACAAGAAAATTACCTAAAAAAAAGTGTGGAAAAAAGAAAAAAAGCTGACTGCGTTGAATTACCTGGAAAAGGTGCTTAAAAATATAACTATCTTTATCATAAATGAGTAAAAAGCACAAGAAAATGACCTAATGATTAGTGTGGGGAAAAAAGAAAGAAAAAGATAACAAA
>NW_024674835.1:0-310 GCF_008729295.1 Plectropomus leopardus | reverse complement strand
ATGTAAGGATGTCGGTGTTGGTTATCAGCCAGATAAGTTAGTATATATTGGCATATAGGATATCTGCAGCCGTCAAAGGTGTTAAACACACAGTTGAAGAAGAAAACTGTGACAAGTTGAGTGCAGATGAAATTGTCCAAATAAATACCATTTTCTAGGCTCCGGAGCTTCAGTATTGATCAACAGCTAATAATCTGAGCTCCTGACAGTTGGGGGGACATCGTGCGCCCGCAACCGACTCCCAGCAGTTTCAGCATCAGGTAAGGGAGAGATTGTGCACTTCACGGCTTTACTGTCAGGTGAGGGAGAG
>NW_024674834.1:0-2207 GCF_008729295.1 Plectropomus leopardus | reverse complement strand
CGCTGGAGGAGATGGAGAACTTGTCGGCTTCTGAATCAACTCGCAGACTCACAGGAACCTCTCCTGTTGCAAGGAAGTCAACCTGAAAAAATAAAAATAGAATAAATAAATAGATATCTTTCAAAAACAAGGGGAAAAAAATCGAATCAGTGACCGACAACGTCCCACATATTGCAAGAAATATTGTATTTAAGTATTGTAAGAAAATTATCTCAGGAAATAGGGAAAAATGTCCAAACTATATTTATAATTGGAATATTTTCATATTCTAAATTCTATTACAGAAAAATTAGAATAAACCGTGCCGTGTCTTCAGTTCAGCGTTTAGACGGCTGCATAGTTTTGTTCCTCGAATGATGGAAACGTAAGAAGTGAAACTCACCTTCAGGATCACTGTTCCTGGGTCTCTCTCTTCTTCTATGGTGCCTCTGTAGGTGCTCTGGGTGAACTTTGGTTTTGTATCACCGATGGCGAGAATCTCCACCTGCGCCGAGTCGGAGCGCGACACCGAGCCTCCTAAAGGACGAGAACGACGTCATCGTAACTTCACTGTGATTGGCTGAACTACAACATTGGACGTATGAGAAAACGTTGTGTTTATGACTGCTGATGTTTACCATCTCTGGCTGCGACGAACAGTAATAAGTCCAGCGTCTGATGCTCCTTCACAGGGACGGTTTTCGTCAGAGTGATTGCGCCGGTGTTTTCATCGATGGAGAAATATTCGTTCTGATTCCCAAAGTCGATGGAGTATTTGATCCGTCCGTTGACGCCTGCATCTGGATCTTCTGCCTCAACCTTTTAATTAAATTATAGAGAAAAGAAAAAAACATAAAATATTTTATTATTATTATTGTTTTTATGATCTTTAATCTCACATATTTTTTTTGTGTTTTCGCAAAAAATCACCCCACCAAAGACATATCGCCTTTTTTATTTATTTATGTTTTATTTATTTATTTATTTTTAAGAAACATTTTTCATAAGTTATTTCATAGAAAGTCCTTTAAACGTGAACATTTTCTGGTTTCTTTTCTTCTCTTTGACACTAAATTGAATATTTTTGGGTTGTGGACAAGACTTTGAGGGCGTCATCTTGGGTTTTGGGAAACACTAACTGACATTTTTGTCAATTTCCTGACACTTTTAAAGGACAACAAATAAATAAATACATTGAATAAAATAGTGGACAAACTAATCAACAATGAAAAATAATTGTTAGTTGCAGCGAACTTCTCACCTTCAGGAGCGACATCCCCTCCGTTTGGTTGGTGAAGATTTTGCTCTCGTACTTGCTGCTGGTGAATTTTGGGCTGTTATCGTTCTCATCCAGAAGAGTTACGTTCACATTCGCCATAGCAACGTGGTGAGGTGGTTCAGTCTCCTTCGCTTCAACCTGTGTGACGGACAAGAGAACAGCGTCTCAGGACGTGATCACGTCTGTTTGATCCCACAACTTTAACCGTGTGAGAACATGAGCGGGCGGTTTGAGCCGGAGCCCAGAGGGACACACACGCACCAAAAAGGTCCTCAAATTTTCAACAAGTCAAAAGTGACAAACTGTCTCTCACTGAAACATTTTCATGAGAGCAAATTCGAATGTTAGTGCTGATCTTTTCAAAGTGAAAATCCATCTAAAAAAAACACGTGTGAAGCATTAGAGTTCACATTTGACCTTAGAAAGAGAAATCTGACTTAAAAAAAACAAAAATCATCGCATCAAATCTACATCGCAGTCTTCATTGGAGTTTGCAAAATTCATCTGCATGTGATCACGTCCATCTCTAAAACACCTGTGATACGGTTAAAAGAAAATTCTAGTAAGTGGATGTTGAATTGGGAATCTTGAAACAAAATTCTCTTTATCCAGCAGAAACTTTTTCCTTCTCTTCACTTTCTTTTTTCCTTTGAAATAAAATAAAATAAAATCATAAAATTCATCACATGATAAAATTTAATACAGTTCCAAAGAAGATTAACTGACACGACTGACCCCTTACATCTACAGTAGTACATCCATGCTTATCACCCTATTTGACCCCTTAAATGCACTTGCATACACATATTTTTATACACACTTATGTATTCATATCTGTCCACACATTTAGATTAAGTCATTTCAAATAAAAAAAAGAGAGAGAATGAATATATAAATGAATAAATAAACAATAACAAAAATAAGAAAAGATACTGGTAATAACATAATA
>NW_024674833.1:0-7624 GCF_008729295.1 Plectropomus leopardus | reverse complement strand
CCTAATCTTCGCTATTTTATGTTATTGTCAGAATTCTTTATAATTATTTATATTTGTTAGTATTATTACTTTTAAAGATTATTGTCAGTATTATTAGTTTTTACTTTCGTCAGTATATTTTTTTATTTTATTTCCAGTATTATTTCTTATTATTATTGTCGAAGTAATTACTATAATTGTCATAATTATATCTCTCCTGAAGGTGCAGTTCAGCCTCCCTCCTGCAGGGGGAAACCTGCTCAACTCAATCACCACAGAGAGGAGCTCTGCGCATGCGCGACGGGGATAAACAAAGCGGCACGGCACCGAGATGATCGTAGAGCGTGAGCACGGCAGGAATGATCGGTTATCAATGACCAGTTAATCGATATCTGATCCGATTTCTGATGTTTTCTAGGTGACCTTTCCGGTTGTTTGTGAGAACTACAAAACAAAATGGAGTCCGTGAAAAAACGACTGGCTGAGTTTTCTCTGGAGGCTCACGGTGAGAGTACACAGAGTACTACAACTACTACTACAATACTATTGATACTGTTCTATTGTTATATACTGATACTGTAGTACTACTACTGATACTACGGCTGATACTGTAGTACTGACTGACTGAGTTTTCTCTGGAGGCTCACAGAGAGTACACAGTACTACTACTACTCCTACTGTAGTACTACTGATACTACTACTGCAATACTGTATTACTACCGATACTACTACTGTACTACTGCTGATACTGTAGTACTGTCCTGCTACTACTGCTGTAATATACTGATACTATAGTACTGGTTGAGTTTTCTCTGGAGGCTCACAGTGAGAGTACACACAGTACTACTGACACTGCAGTACTGTTGATATTACTGCTGAAATACTGCTTTTCTTTCTTTATAAATCACCAAACTATAGTATATATATCACACAATGCAACTATCACTCAAAACAACTCTCACACAAATACAACTCTCACACAAATACAACTCTCACACAAAACTATCACGCAAAACTATCACACAATGCAACTATCACACAAAACAACTATCACACAATGCAACTATCACACAAAACAACTATCACACAAAACAACTATCACACAAAACAACTATCACACAATGCAACTATCACACAAAACAACTATCACACAAAACAACTATCACACAATGCAACTATCACACAAAACAACTATCACACAGTACAACTATCACACAGTACAACTATCACACAGTACAACTATCACACAGTACAACTATCACACAAAACAACTATCACACAAATACAACTCTCACACAAAACTATCACGCAAAACTATCACACAATGCAACTATCACACAAAACAACTATCACACAGTACAACTATCACACAGTACAACTATCACACAGTACAACTATCACACAAAACAACTATCACACAGTACAACTATCACACAGTACAACTATCACACAAAACAACTATCACACAGTACAACTATCACACAGTACAACTATCACACAAAACAACTATCACACAGTACAACTATCACACAGTACAACTATCACACAAAACAACTATCACACAATGCAACTATCACACAAAACAACTATCACACAGTACAACTATCACACAAAACAACTATCACACAGTACAACTATCGCACAAAACAACTATCACACAGTACAACTATCACACAAAACAACTATCACACAGTACAACTATCACACAGTACAACTATCACACAGTACAACTATCACACAAAACTATCACGCAAAACTATCACACAGTACAACTATCACACAGCGCAGAGAGCGAGCACAGTCTCCAGTTCAATGCCGGAGCAGCAGTCACACTGATCAATAGTTTCATTTTCTGGACCTTTTAGATGTGATCAGCTTTAAGTCCTTCTGTAAGTTATTCCATGTGGAGCGGCGGCAAATTTAAAAGCTTTTCTGTTCATAAACCAGAGGAACCAGCCCAAGCAGACCAAGCGTATATATAAATATATACGTGTGTGTATATATATGTATATATATACACACACACACACGTATATATAAATATATACGTGTGTGTGTATATATATATATATACACACACACACACGTATATATAAATATCTAAGTGTGGGTGGGTATATATATATATATATATATATATATATAGCTGGAGTATTAAATGTCTGACAGTCCTTGAACACATCGTGTGTTTGTGAGACAGATTTCCAGGACTCTTCCAGGTGTTTCAGTGATCAGAGCGATCGTGTATTGATGTTTCAGTGATCAGAGTGATCGTATATTGATTATCAGACCTGTACCTGGGCGCCGCGGTGTCGTACCTGGACGAGCCTCCTGAGCCGCTGCTCTTCTACAGGGACTGGATCGCTCCAAACAAGCCCTGCATCATCCGAAACGCCTTCAGCCATTGGCCCGCCCTGTCCAGGTGGACGCCGCAGTACCTGAGGTGAGGAAGCCCTGCTCACACCTGCCCAGCTCTTCTTCTGTGGTTTTTGTCCTGTGACCTCAGCTTCCTGTTTGCAGGGAGAAGGTGGGGTCAAAGGTCATCAGCGTGGCGGTGACTCCAAACGGCTACGCTGATGCCGTTAACAGCGACCGCTTTGTGATGCCGGAGGAGAGACAGATGAACTTCTCTTCCGTACTCGATGTCATCGAGGGAAAGGTGAGACACCGCCGCTGTAGGAACAAGTACAAATACACCGACAGTGTACAGCACACAGTACTCTGTAGTATCTTCATGACCCAGATACTCTGACTGTCAACATTTATTTATTTTTTTCTTCCTTTTTTTTAAAAAAAGAAAACTATTTGGCATTTTATTTTTCTTTAAAAAGAAGTGTGATTTTTTTCTTTACATGTAAATTGCTATGTACAAATTCCATGACTTTTCCAGGTTTTCCATGACCGTACGAACCCTGTAAATAGCACCAGAGGGAGGAGGAAACATGCAGCTTTGGTTTTTGGGTGAACTGTCCCTTTAAGTGAAGGATCTCAACCCTGAGTGTGTTTCAGGTGCAGCAGAGCGGCGTGCTCTACGTTCAGAAACAGTGTTCAAACCTGCTGGAGGAGCTGCCCGAGCTCACGGACGACGTGGAGCCGCACGTGTCCTGGATGAGCGCTGCGCTCGGTGAGTTCACACTACTGAGCATGCTCAGTGCACAGCGCCGTCTGCACACACTAAAAAAGGCTTTTTACTGCCGTGAAACACACGGAGGAGAAAGCTCCCAACAGACAGCTTCCTAGCTGCCTACAGACAGCTGTCTGTCGGCAGCTGGAAAAACATGGAAAAACATGGAAAAACTCTTCTTTTTGCATTTCATAGACTAACAATTATTGATTAATCATGAAATAAGTGCTACTTACAGGAAATATGAAGATGGTGTTATACTCACATGACCAACAGTTTAGCCTAAAAACAAACAAAAAACTCTAAAATTTACTCAAAACTTTTTTATTTGTTCTGCAATTCAGAACGTTAGAAAACAGGAAGTCCCACAAAAATATCTTTAAAGTTGTCAAAATAAAATGATAATTTGAAATATTTACAAAAACACAGGTGATAAATCTTCCTCAGTCGTCTCTTCAGCTGCAGGTCAGAAAAACTAAACAATCAACGAGTTTCATGTGTTTATGATGAATTAAGTTTCTACTTATTTACAGAAACAGAAACAGCATGAAATCACGGCTTCATTATGGAGTTCATGTTAAATATTTTATCACAGTTACTCCACCTATGGACATACTGTACTGATGACATCACAGTGTCATGTGACTGACCTCAGAGGATGTGGTCTCTGCGGCGGTCGAGCTCCTCGCTCAGACTCCTCAGGCTCCTCCCCATCCTGCGGGGGCTCCTCACCCTGCATTCGTACCTGAATGTGTCGAAGCCGTCGTGTTTCCGTCCCGCTCTGAAGCCGAACAGCTCGTCCTTCTTAAACTCATCCACGAAGCGGGATACGTCGTCAGTCCTCCTGCAGGACGGGGCCGTGAGGCGGGACAGGTGGGCGGACAGGTTCTGCGGGTTTCCTCCGGTGAAGAAGAGTCTGTCCAGGTCTCTGGCCCGAGCGCCGGCCAGCTGAGCGCTCTGCTCCACCTGCTGCCGCGTGAAGTTGCCTTTCCCGAACTCGATCACACCTGACGGGACAGGAAGTTAACATGAGCGCTGTGTCACAACAGACATCATGTGATCAGCTTCACGTGTTACACGCTCAGACGGGAGCTGAACATAAACGGTGACGCTTCGCTTCACAAAGTGAGACGACATCCTGCCGTTAAATCTGTTAAATCAACAGCTCGGTTTCCACAAACGTCGCTCTGCGTCCACAGCTGGACATCAGCGTCTCTGTCCACCTGCTTTTGTGGCTGCTGGACGCTAAACTCTACCGTCGGTGAAGCAGATCCAGCAGCCACTCTCCTGTGTTAGCGGCTGTTTTCTCCGAGCGTGATCGCATCTGTGAGCCTCAGTTTACTGCTGATTCAGCAGCAGAGAGGGACACGCCCCTCTGAAGACGACGGCGAGGAAGCAGCATGAAGCTTCTCAGAGACGCGACAAAAAAAAATGTAAAAAAAGATCAGAACCACCGGAGTCTGGACCAGGTGCCAAACATTCATCAATAATAACAATGATGTTAAAAATAAGAACTAAATTAGTAAAAACAACAAACAGAAGAATAATACTGACGACAGTAAAAGTGAGCTGACCTTTGAACTCGCTGATCATGAGCTCGGTGAGCAGGTCCACGCTGACGTTCCCTCCACTTGTTCCCTGAAGGTTCAACACTCGGTTCCACTTCATGTCGTGTCTGACGCGCTCCGGGTAGAAGCCCTCCATCCCTGTCCACACACGGTAACCGTGACAACGGCCACGACAGCGTGACTCTGCAGTCGCTCAGATTCTCGTTTTTTTTAACACAGTAAACCCACCGTTTGTGTTTTTTTACTGGAGAACACGTCAGTAAACAGTGAAAAGCACCTGTGACTCGTACCTGTGACGACCTGGTGCGCGCTGTTGAAGAGCTGCAGGTGCTGTCGGGTCCACAGCAGGACCAGGTCCATCTTCCAGAAGTCCACCATGGCGTCTCCGTCCCCCTCCTGGATGGCGTCCCGGCGGGTCATGTGGTACAGCCCCTCCCACACCACCGCCCTGGTGTAGTTCAGCAGGAAGTCCTCGCCGTCAGACGCCGCGGGGCGGGACTCGGAGTGGGACTCGGAGCAGGACTCGGAGCAGAACCACGGAGCTGGAACACAAACATGTTAACCGACACGTTCAGGTGGCGTCCTTCTCCCAGTATTTAGAGAGAAAAAAAAAATGTGATTTTTCTTTATTTTTGAAGAAAACATTTTGGCGATTTGTTCTATTTGGGGACAAAAATGACCCGATTACCCGCCAGAGACTTTTATTTAATTATTTGATGTTTTAAATTCTCGCCGATCCTCCACGTCATCTGTTATTATGCAAGTATATAAAACAAGTTTCAACAACTTTCCAAAAATTTTCAGGCCTGGAAATCTGTAAATCCCATGACTTTTCCAGGTTTTCCATGCCTGTGTGAACTGTGAATCACGTGTGAATGAGTCTCACTCTGCTGGGCTCTGGTCTGCTCGGCCGCCGTCAGACAGTCTCGGTGGTACCACTCATGTCTCCTGCACTTGTCTGTCAGTCCACACTGGACCATCTGTCCCCCCCTCTGCTCCTTACAGTGACAGAAGACGTACGTCCCGTCTGAGCTGCAGTCCGGACTGCAGAACCAGTCCTCCTCATAGGGGTCTAACAGGGTCTGAGCCTGAGCACAGCCCTCATGGAACCAGATCCCCGGACACAGGTTACTGCAGCAGCGCACCAGACGCTCCCCCGGTCTCTCTGTGGACACAGAGACACAGGGACAGAGAGACACAGGTTACTGCAGCAGCGCACCAGACGCTCCCCCGGTCTCTCTGTGGACACAGAGACACAGGGACAAGAGAACACGGGGACGCAGAGACACGCTGTCAGACACACAGGCCTACGTTTAACCCTGTTTGTGTGTCTCTGACAGCGAGGTCCACAGACGCTGCAATAACAGTCTGTAAATACAGTGTTCATACACATTATTAGCATAAGCAACTTTCCAGGTCCTTTCCAGGACTTTAAAGCAAATGTTAAAGAGCAAACCTCTGAAACGACCATCAGGACTCCTAAAATCATAGAAACTTCCTAAAATCCTAAATCAATCCTCAGATCCTGAAAACATGTCACTTGTTTCGTGGCATGATCACAGCTGGAAATGCTGCAGAAAACGTGCTAAAAAAACCCCGGTTTTGTTATTTTAGCGGCCTAAGTGTGCGTGCACGTACAGTCACGAGCACGCGCCCCGTCCCCCTGCTGAGCCGGTACCTTCTCTGCAGTAACAGAAGGGGGATGTCGTCGTCTTCTTGTCTCCGTCGCAGTGACCTGCGGCAGCTGCAGCAGCAGTGTTGATGTCCTCCTGAGCCGGAGGCATCCACACCAGATCCACCAGTCTGTGAGCCAGTTCACCCAACCAGTCCATCTGAGCCGAGACCTGGGAGGGGTAGTCCGAGGGTCTCTGCTTCACCGAGTCCAGACCGCACGCCGTCACAGCAAACAGGGTCACGTACGCCGTCGTTACAAACTGTAACATACACATGTAGAATATTACGGTGAGTGACATAAACCAGTAAGAGTCGCAGCGAGACCAGCGCCCCCCGCAGGCTTCATGACCCTCAGCACCTTTATTAAACGGGCTTTATCGAGAATCTGGACCAGATCACAGCCACAAACTGAACATCCTCATCCTGTGTCCACACGGTTTTCACAATAACTTTAACTTAGGGACTGTTTGTTATTTATGGGGGGGGGGGCAAAAAGGGGGAGGCACGTCGAACCATTTTTAAGCCCTGTGGAGGGACTGATGCCTTTATTTTGTCTTTAGAGGGACAGAAAACTTAAAATGGCTTTAAATGGCAGTGCCTATTTTTCAAAGACTGTAAAACATATAAAAAGCCTATAAACCTATAAAAAAAATTCTACAAAATGTTGTTTTCTTTTAAAATCACCAAAATGACTCAATTTATCATCCAGAAATTGTAAAAATAGAGACTATCATTGAATTTCACATTTCAAACACTCCTTGAACTCATCATGAGTTATTGCACAGGTTTATAAAACAAAATTCCAGGACTGTTCCAAAACTTTTAGGGTAGATTAATTTTGAAAAGCCTTTTCCAGGCCTGGAAATTGCCATTTGCAAATTCCATTAATTTTCCAGGTTTTTCATGAGTTTCCAAACGCGAATCATCAGTCCCTGAAGGTCTCACCGTGATGAAGTCCCAGACGTTTAGGAAAAAGTCTTTGGCCGAGTTGTTGAAGGTCTTGAAGTGAAACAGTGAGACGATGTGATGAAGAGTTCCTCGAGCATTTTCACTCTTCTCACTGAGGAGCATCTTTATCATTTCCTGAAAAAGTAATCAAGCAACACAGATCACATTAAACACACCTGTCTTTAACCCTTTAGTGACTGTTTGTCTCATTTTAGTCTCTTTTCTTCTTCCTGTTGTGATAACTGTGTGTGTGTTGATGCATGTGTCCTAAATGTAGTCCAGATTGTGTATTTGAGTGTAATCAGTGAATTTGCAGCTCAGCTCCTACAAT
>NW_024674832.1:0-1091 GCF_008729295.1 Plectropomus leopardus | reverse complement strand
TTGCAACATTGTATGCTATGGCGTGTCTCGGCACGCTATTTAATGCTGTTTTAAGCTGTTTCCAGCTGTTTTTGTGACATGTCATTTTTTGACATTTTTGCCATACTATAGCCTTGCTGTTTTGGTCACTTTTTCGACATGCTATATTATGGTGTCTTTTGCCGTTTTTGCAACATTGTATGCTATGGCATGTCTCGACACGCTATTTCATGCTGTTTTAAGCTGTTTCCAGCTGTTTTTGGGACATGTCATTTTTTGACATTTTTGCCATACTATAGCCTTGCTGTTTTGGTCATTTTTTCGACACACCATTATATGGTGTTTTTAAGATGTTTTTGCAACATTGTATGCTAGGGCTTGTCTCGGCACGCTATTTAATGCTGTTTTAAGCTGTTTCCAGCTGTTTTTGGGACATGTCATTTTTTGACATTTTTGCCATACTATAGCCTTGCTGTTTTGGTCATTTTTTTGACATGCCATATTATGGTGTTTTTGGCCCTTTATTGCAACATTGTATGCTATGGCGTGTCTCGGCACGCTATTTAATGCTGTTTTAAGCTGTTTCCAGCTGTTTTTGTGACATGTCATTTTTTGACATTTTTGCCATACTATAGCCTTGCTGTTTTGGTCATTTTTTCGACATGCCATATTATGGTGTTTTTGGCCCTTTATTGCAACATTGTATGCTATGGCGTGTCTCGGCACGCTATTTAATGCAGTTTTAAGCTGTTTCCAGCTGTTTTTGGGACGTGTCATTTTTTGACATTTTTGCCATACTATAGCCTTGCTGTTTTTGTCATTTTTTCGACATGCCATATTATGGTGTTTTTGGCCGTTTTTGCAACATTGTATGCTATGGCGTGTCTCGGCACGCTATTTAATGTTGTTCTAAGCTGTTTCCAGCTGTTTTTGGGACATGTCATTTTTTGACATTTTTGCCATGCTATAGCCTTGCTGTTTTGGTCATTTTTTTGACATGCCATATTATGGTGTTTTTGGCCCTTTATTACAACATTGTATGCTTTGGCGTGTTTCGCCACGCTGTTTAATGCAGTTTTAAGCTGTTTCCAGTTGTTTTTGGGACGTGTCAT
>NW_024674831.1:0-328 GCF_008729295.1 Plectropomus leopardus | reverse complement strand
CAACCTGGGCCCTTGGGTGATTTTTAACAAGTCAGCGCTTTATGTAGTCAACTTGGCATCTTTTAAGCTCATGTCAAATCATTAACTTAGCATAATGTTTGTACTTTGTTTTCTTAGGGGATTGTTGATTAAAATTGAGCAGTCAACACTGCGCTGTTATTCATTTTGAACAGGACTGCATTTAAATCAAATATTTATTTTACTAATAACATTAATCCTGCAATACCCATGATTTAATAATAGCTCAGTCATGGTTCAGCGGGCTGTTTGCCATTTCAGGGAATCTGATAACTGAAATGTAAATTATATGTTGCCAGATATTACTGTT
>NW_024674830.1:0-360 GCF_008729295.1 Plectropomus leopardus | reverse complement strand
CAGGCGCATTTTTGCATGTAAGGGGGAAGAGTGTAAAGTATTTTTGAGAAGCTGACATGGCACACAAAATATTAAATCATCAAAATCAACGATACTGCTAATTAATAATATATTCAAGCCTGCAAAAAAATAAAAATAAAAACCTAACATGACTTAAGTATATTTTAAAAAATCATTTTTGTGTGTGTGTGGGGTTTTTTTTTTTTTTTCATTAAAAAACATCAGTGGTATCCACAAAAAACTGGCATTTAAAGAGTTAACATTCTGAAAACTAACGTTTGGTATGATCAGCACTGAAGTTGGTTAAAACATTTAACAAAGAAAATCATAAAGAAATGTTAGTCCATCATATTTTTATGG
>NW_024674829.1:0-243 GCF_008729295.1 Plectropomus leopardus | reverse complement strand
TGGGTAATTTTGTCTCTCTCAGGTAATGTGTCTTTGAGGTCACTTTGCGTCTTTGGCATAATTTAGTGTCTTTTTTTGGTTGATTTGTTTCTCTTTGAGGTAAGTTTGTGTCCTTATAGGTCGATTTGTGTAAATAACTTACTTTAAAGGTCGTTTTGTGTCTCTGAGGTAACTGTGTCTGTCAGGTGTGTCTTTTTTGGTTGATTGGTGTTTCTTTGAGATAATTTTGTGACGTTTTGGTGG
>NW_024674828.1:0-371 GCF_008729295.1 Plectropomus leopardus | reverse complement strand
ACACAAATACCAAACACACACAACTCTAAAACAAAGCCTAAAAGGCAATAGAATATTGACCAAAAACACAGGATAATTATAGAGTAATTTTGTGAGTCTATACATTTTTGGGGGGAAATCCTGCATAGTATACCTTTACCAAAACACAAGGTTAACCCCAAGTAACTTGTTGAAGGGTACAAATGTGTATGAATCTTATGCATCTTACTGTATGGGCCTCTCACTGTATGGGCCTCTCACTGTATGGGCCTCTCACTGTATGAGCCTCTCACTGTATGAGCCTCTCATTGTATGAGCCTCTCACTGTATGAGCCTCTCACTGTATGGGCCTCTCACTGTATGGGCCTCTCACTGTATGAGCCTCTCACTGT
>NW_024674827.1:0-360 GCF_008729295.1 Plectropomus leopardus | reverse complement strand
GTGTGTAAACGTGTGTGTAAACGTGTGTGTAAACGTGTATAAACGTGTGTGTAAACGTGTGTAAACGTGTGTGTAAACGTGTATAAACGTGTGTGTAAACGTGTGTAAACATGTGTGTAAACGCGTGTGTAAACGTGTGTGTAAACGTGTGTGTAAACGTGTGTGTAAACGTGTGTAAACGTGTGTGTAAACATGTGTAAACATGTGTGTGTAAACGTGTGTAAACGTATGTAAACGTATGTAAACGTGTGCGTAAATGTGTGTAAACGTGTGTGTAAACGTGTGTGTAAACGTGTGTGTGTAAAAGTATGTAAACGTGTGTGTAAACGTGTGTGTAAACGTGTGTAAACGTGTGTAAAC
>NW_024674826.1:0-313 GCF_008729295.1 Plectropomus leopardus | reverse complement strand
CTTTTTCGATTACATAGAATTACAACATACAGTTACAGTGTAAAAAAAAAGACACATATCAATGTAAAATACACTTACAACTCTAAAATTGTACTGCTTCAGTATGTGACATTTATGCCATCTCATGTTTTTTTATCCATTATTTTTAAAGTTATTAGTAGCCTATTATTAATATTATTATTATTTATTTTCCTCCTCAGTCACAATGTTGGCCCAGTTGTATCAACCTTACTGATAAAGTGTAACTCCAGACACCAGTTTCTCAAATAAAAACTAGAAAATGTTAATGAAGTTGGAGAAAAACGCTGCTCTA
>NW_024674825.1:0-394 GCF_008729295.1 Plectropomus leopardus | reverse complement strand
CTGTTTTGTGTTTGTTTCGATGTTTTTGTCTTTTTATTTTTTACTTTGTTGCATATTATCAGGTCATTTTCATTTCTTTTTATATTTAAAATGTTATATGTGAAATACATGCATATTTTTTTTTAATTTGTTTGATTTGGTCAGTCATTTTCTTGCTTGTTTTTTACTTTTCATGTGTATTATTATGTCATTCTCTTAACTTTTTTCAACTTTTTTGTTTTGCTGATGTTTTGCACAATTCTGATTTTTCCAATAATTTGCACATGTTCAAAGGTTCAATATGAATACCCGTCTACTTTATATGGCTTCCTGAAATCTTTTAAACTTTTTCATGTGTACTTAGAGGCCAAAAGTTGCAGTATGTCACTGTTGGTTAGCGGGTGCCATGTTTAAA
>NW_024674824.1:0-266 GCF_008729295.1 Plectropomus leopardus | reverse complement strand
CGAGCTCAAAGACTGTAAAGTCCCTTACATGCTATGCAGACAGTCGTTCTGGTCGACTTTGGGTCGTCAGAGAGCACCCCTCGTCGCTGTGGTGTGTCCTGCGTCTTTGGCTCTCGTTGACCCTCGCTGGCTTTTTTCCAGGGCCCGTCAGTGAATGAAATCAATCTGATTTTCTGTTCAGCTCAACATACGAGAAGACAAATGAAAGTAAGGAATGTCGAGTGCCATTGAAACAAAGTTTATAAAGTAAGATTGTTTTTCTTCAG
>NW_024674823.1:0-454 GCF_008729295.1 Plectropomus leopardus | reverse complement strand
AACACAGAGGAGGAGGAAGGAGGAGGAGAACAAGAAGGACCACACAGGAGGAAGGAGGAGGAGAATAAGAAGGAAAACACAGAGGAGGAAGAAGGAGGAGAAGAATAAGAAGGACAACACAGAGGATGAAGGAGGAGGAGAATAAGACGGACAATAGAGGTAGAAGGACAAGGACAAAACAGGAGAAATGAAGAGAATAAGAAGGCCAACAGAGACAAGGAGGACAAAAGAGGAGGTAGGAGGAGGACAATAAGATGGACAACAGGAGGAAGGACGAGGAGAATAAGAAGGATAACACAGGGGAAAGGAGGAGAAGAATTAGAAGGACATCAGAGGAGGTCCACGCAGAGGAGGAAGGAGGAGGACAATCAGAAGGACAACACAGAGGAGGAAGGACAAGGACAACAGAGGAGGAAGTAGTAGGAGAATAAGTACAACAGAGGAGGAAGGAGGA
>NW_024674822.1:0-324 GCF_008729295.1 Plectropomus leopardus | reverse complement strand
TTTGTATTTGTACTATGACAGTGGAATTTGGACCACAGACCGTAGTACCAAGCTAGCAAGAGATATGCTGCATGGCACTCAGCCCAGTGGAACCACATTACTTCGTCTTAAGCGGCCCCTGGGCCATCCTGTGTTGACATGCCTCTCAAAATGCAATTGAAACATAAGAATTTCATAATTAAGCTTAAGAAAAGTAATACTGATTCCACAGAGCAGAAGCATGTGGCTTTTACTTTCCATTTCATCCAGACTCAGTATGATATTTGAGCAGCTGATTTGACTGTAACTTGACCATATTTTTAATGTATAACCAGTTTTACACAT
>NW_024674821.1:0-2039 GCF_008729295.1 Plectropomus leopardus | reverse complement strand
AAGGTAGAACGGGACCTCAGTAGTTGTGGCGAGCCATCCCAAAAAAAAAAACAGAGACTGGAATTTACACAGGGACTGTGATTTATTTAAGAAAAAAAGACTGATTTATTGAGGACTGTGGTTGATACTTCATGTCTGAAGAGCTGAAAAGCTAAAAATTGTTTTTTTATTTTATTTATTTTTTCTACAACTTCATTTCTTATTCAATACAATACAACACACTTACAAACTTACCTTTGATGTGTGTGAGGTTCTTTACTCGGTCACTCATTGCATTTTGCGAATACACCCTTTCTCCTGTAGCGACCTAAACTTCTGACTACTGGTCCACAAGGTGATTGATGCACTAATGAAATAAATATCTGTATCTCCCAGTCTTTTACCATTAGCAGTTAGAGCTGAGGCAGGTTACAACTGCAATAACAATCCTGAGCTTAGCAACACTAGACGTTAAACATTACTTATACATGACAGATGATTACTTTTTTTCCCCTAATGTTTACATTTTTAATCGAGTAAAAAATTATTTTCTTAAAAAAAAACAAAAAAAAAGCCCATCTTGTAGAGCTGTAGGAAAATAAGCCTGACAGGGATGAGTCCTTTGCTTGCAAAACGGGCCCAAAAGCCAGACAACATAACTAAAAAATAACAAAAAATGGAATGTAATGTATATAGAGATATGGGCTTGTGACAAAGAGTGAGGCTTTGTTGTTGTAAGGCTTCTCATAGCAAGAGCTTTGTTTTTAGGCTCCGCACACGCTGTGAACAAGACAGTGGAAGCTCCATAAAGATGTACTGCACTGTTTCAAACGTATATCTGAGATGTCTTGGGAACTCTATGTTCAATGCATAAAGTAGGCCAAACAGGTAAGCAAAGGCAGTGGGAAGGTCTCCTCCAACACCACAGCAATGCTGTTAACAGTTTGAAGCGAGGCCAGTGCACCATCATCCATGAACACGGTGAGCACTCACATTTGGACCCCTTTTGTTTGTCTGTCTTCTGGATCGGTGTCCTGTTAAAAGCAGAAATTCGGCCAAATTTAATATAAACACTGTTAAGATAACGCCTTACTTAAACACCCATGTCAGGGTGTCATTTTTAAATTCGTGTATGTTTAAAGGATATTATTCTGTATGTATGCATACAAGTCTATCTCCGTTCGAAGCGATGTAAATCAACCCCTGGAGCAACTTTAGCCATAGCCTACAGTAGTTATGTGAATGATATTTGATGTACACCGACCAAAAACAAAAACAGACATTCTGCACTCACCAGGCATTTCAGGAAAAGCTTCTCTGAAGTGTCATGACGAAAAAGAGGTAGACCTAGACATGCTCTGCATCGATGCATTGTAATGTCAGATGTCTGGGAATTGGACAAAGGAAAGACATAGGACATTTGGTTAAAAACAGTGCTTCTATGATTTATTAAATAAGGTTCTGTTACAACTACATAGAATAATGACATGTTAATAAAACGATTCAACATCACTCTGTTAAGCTTTCATTAAATTTACTAAAGAAACGTCAACCAACAAAGTGTAATCAGTTATTGGACTCAAGCCTAACTCTAACCCCTTCCCCTCTCTTTTGGAACCAGTTGTCACCCTGTGTCGAAGACACTCTCTCTACTTTTCAGAACTGGCTCAAAACCTTCCTCTATGAGCTTTTCATAAGGGCTGGCTCAGGTAACCCTGAACCATAATCAAAAATGAATTATGTTTATTACATGAATTCACCTGTTCATCAAGAACATCCAAGAGGCTCTCCATGTCTTGTCCTAAGGCCCCTTTCCTGGCACGATACAGTTTGAGTAGTCGAGGACAGTAGGTGTCTAGGGCTGCATTAAATGTCCCCAACAGGTCCTTGGTAGTTACACGGTAGAACTCGCTGCAAATCTGTGGAGCATGAAAAACATAAATGCAACCAAACCAATTTACATAGATTTTCTCTGAATTGTTAAGTAGTCAGTTTCTGAGTGCCTTTATCGGCAAGGATGCCCATGGTGTTACCCTCTGAATTACTCATTGTATAAGCAA
>NW_024674820.1:0-232 GCF_008729295.1 Plectropomus leopardus | reverse complement strand
ATATTTTAAAAAATCAGTGTTCACTCTGCTAATATTAGTGCAAGACCAAATGCAAAATCTAAATTGCAGTAGCTGCACTTTTTTCATTAAATTAAAATGTCACAACATACTGTTACAACTGAAGCATTTTGTTCTACAGAGATGTCCTGACCTACTCAGGATCATGCTTGTTTGGTAAAAAATCACATCATTATCATTTTTATATGTTTTCAGTGGGAATACAAATCCACAA
>NW_024674819.1:0-263 GCF_008729295.1 Plectropomus leopardus | reverse complement strand
AGGACAACAGAGAGGAGGAGGAAGGAGGAGGAGGAGAAGGACAACAGATGAGGAAGTAGATGAAGAATAAGAAGGACAGCACGAGGGGATGGAGGAGGAGAATAAGACGGACAACAGAGGAGGAAGGAGGAGGAGAATAAGGACAACAGAGGAGAAAGGAGAAGGAGAATCAAAAGAACAACAAGGGGGGACCGAGGAGGAGAATAAGAAGGACGACAGAGGAGGAAGGAGTAGGACAATCAGGAGGACAGAAGAGTAAAGAG
>NW_024674818.1:0-381 GCF_008729295.1 Plectropomus leopardus | reverse complement strand
AAGTGAACTCAAATATATTAAATTGCATTAATTAAAACGAATTAAATCCAATTGCATCATGTTTTACATATATTAAACAAAGTAAAATGTTGATTTTTTTTGTCTGAGAAATTGTTCCTTCCTCATCCTCTAATGATGTAATTCTACATTTATCCATATTCTACAGATAATCAGTTGGCCGTGAAACTTAATGTATTCATTTGGTGACTGTTGATTATACATGTAATCAATTGTCAAAGAAATAAGGATCTGAGGACATTTCAGTTTGATCAGCACTGCAAAGTGCATTTTTTGCAGGATCCAATACGTAGAGTACTGTGCAAACAGTGTTCATTCCCAGTGTTACTGGATTGTTTTGATTTGATTTGCTACCAAAAAAAA
>NW_024674817.1:0-262 GCF_008729295.1 Plectropomus leopardus | reverse complement strand
GACCTCTGACCTATATATGTCATCTGTCTTTTCAAAAGGGAATTTTCTAATAATATGAAACTAGCAAAGGTAATTCAGTATTCAAAAATGGGGACAAGCACCACATGGACAATTATAGACCAGTATCCCTTCTTCCTCAGTTTTCCAAAATGTTAAAGATATTATTTGTAGAACAATAAGATTCGTTTGTCAGTAAAAATAAATTATAAAGTGAAAATCAGTCCAGATTTAGAGAAAACAGAACTACTTCTGATGCAGTAAT
>NW_024674816.1:0-212 GCF_008729295.1 Plectropomus leopardus | reverse complement strand
CTAGGAATGTCCTGGAATTCCTTAAATGTCCTGAAATCCTTGAAATATCCTAAAATCCTGGAAATGTCTTGCGATCTTAGAAAAGTCCTAAAATCCTAGAATTGTTTTTAAGTTGTATAAATGTCCTAAAATCTTTAAAACATCTTAAATCCTAAAAATTTTCTGAAATCCCAGAAATGTCCTTACGTCTTAGAAACATGTATGTATAAAAA
>NW_024674815.1:0-318 GCF_008729295.1 Plectropomus leopardus | reverse complement strand
TGCGCCAGGCTGACTTTCCGGAGACCAGAGAACCAAGCGGGTGGGTGGGTGGCAAACAAACAAACACACACATCAGTCATCATGGACGTATATATAATGGACGTCACAGGACCTGTTTACATCCAGCCATTTGCCGACAAACAACTGCAACGTATCAACAGGTGGTGAAGAAGACTGACGGAGGTTTCAATGAGTTACTTCATGATTCCTTCAAGCTTCATTCAGTTCAAATGAGCACTGAGCGAAAATCATCTTCTCACCATGTGTTCAATGCGACCTTGTAAGATTTAGATTTAGAAGACTAAGAAGATTTTAGAA
>NW_024674814.1:0-301 GCF_008729295.1 Plectropomus leopardus | reverse complement strand
ATTACTAATGCGTCACACCAAAGCTGTGTTTCGAATGTGAGGCAGCAGATACTGCTTAAGTTGTGCTAAACATCACAACACTCAACACTTCAGAGTTTCTGCTGAAACGTTTTACAAAAAAAAAAATCACCAAGGACAAATTAAAGTAGTTACTTGATGTTTCTTTATGTCTGGAAGTATGTTAACTGCATGGAGAGGAAACGGATGTGAAACCACACTTGGAGGCTGTTCAGAGTCATGACCCTCTGACCAGATTATCACGGTTAATAATCTCTCAACATCCGTTATAAAATGAACCAAA
>NW_024674813.1:0-247 GCF_008729295.1 Plectropomus leopardus | reverse complement strand
AGTCATTAAGAACATCCCCAGTCATAGCACTTATGAATAGCGCCCTATAGTTATTAGTGTATTTAGGATATGTTCAACAAGGTTTTGGATCAATTTAGGTTCAAAAATGACTTATGTTTAAAGAAATACCATGACCTGGTTTTGAAATGATCACAATCATGGTTAGAATAAAAAGATGTTGACTGTCAACAGGAAAAAATAAAAAAAAACAGTAATGTTTTGTTGAAGAATCCAACCACCTTAACCT
>NW_024674812.1:0-240 GCF_008729295.1 Plectropomus leopardus | reverse complement strand
GCTTAAGCATGTTTTTGTGAAACAAAAACATAATGTCTCTGGCCATGACTGTTGCTGGTGCAAAGGCATAAAAACTGCAATGAATAAATCTGCAATAAAAAATGCAAAAAATACACGTTGATGGCCGAGAGCAATGGTTCCCAACTAGTGGATTTCAAAAACATAATCAAAAAAAAAAGAAAAGGTAACAAACAAAATGAATAAAATGGTTAAAAAAAATACAGAAAATTAAATAAATAT
>NW_024674811.1:0-301 GCF_008729295.1 Plectropomus leopardus | reverse complement strand
AAATATAACTATCTTTAACATAAATTGACATCTGTAGTTACGATAATTATGGCTATAATTTCAAAAACATGGGAAGAAGGCATTAAACAATGACAGAAGAAATGACCCAAAAATTTGCAAAAAGTAAAAGAAAATTACCTGAAAATACGTGTAGGAAAAAAGAAAAAGAAAAACAAAAAGAAGAAGAAGAAAGTTAAGAAGAAACATAAGGAAATGACATGATAAATGTGCTGCAAAATATAACTAACATATATTTAAATCTGTAATTATGATAATTATGGCTATAATTTACAAAAAATGG
>NW_024674810.1:0-1890 GCF_008729295.1 Plectropomus leopardus | reverse complement strand
ATGTATTTCAAATATGTTTGCGTTTAAAATCACAAAGCAACACAGCAAATTTATTGGCAGTAACTTCAAAATTACAGTAACTTTTAAATGTGTCTACACCATATGGATGTCACTGTACACCTGTGGCATTGGCACTTGAACATTGTTTAAAGACACGTCACAGGCACCACATGCCCTGCTCAGTTCAATCAACACGTGTTTGCCTCAACACAAAGAAATAAGTGAAAGATCATTAACAGGACGCTATCCAGACACTGGGTGCACCGGCACAGTATAACACTATAGCATGAACTGATCTTTAAAATTCAGCACTTTACAACTTTAAAGAACAATCATTTTTGGTATTTTGCTATTAGAAAAACTCAAGGCTGTTAATACTGCATGACAATGAAAGCCGTGGCCATTTCATCAGGTACATTTGTAGAATTTATTGCAAGTAAATGCAACAGCACTGCTATAAATTCCAGCTTGTGAAATTAAAAATGTTTCCGTTTTGGGTGTTCTTCTTAGACTTGTACATTCAAACATGACAAATGAGGACAGTCTGGACTACAGTAGTGGACTACATTATATTAAGTGCTTATAATATTCTGCCTCCCTCATGAGTATAGGAAAAACTATTCTAAACATTTAATTCTATGCTGATGTCATAAAAACTGATCATGAGAGGCATTATGTAAATATTCTTTGGGTCAACATGTATTGGACTGCATTAGAGTGTACAGACGTACCTAATAAAATGGCCACTGACCATAACACTGCATTACACCAGGGATCCAACCACAAAATACATCCCATCAGGAATATACAAACGCCACCATTTCAAAGTTCAATGCAGTTGGCCTCATCTCATTTAAAAAGGTCAAACCAAAGAAGCTATCATGAAAAAAAACAATAAATCATCCAAGGTAAACTAAATAAATACATAAATAAAAAATGAGGACTTAAATCCTGATTCAAGAACTCTTTTTAGCGTTACCATGAGAGAGGGCCAAGCAAGCTCAGCAAATTGGCTTTAACATTGAGGTTTAGACAGGATAACACGTTGCAGTTACAATGTGAAATTACAGCAGAACAGCAGTTGAGTTTATGTGGGGTGGGGGCAATCTAACAAAACTGTACACATCCACACTGTATGTGACTGTCCACCTGACCCCCAGGGATGCAGCTCCAAATTAACGAGGAGGATTGAGGGAGAAGAGAGCTCCACATAACTATTTAACAAGCTTTGCACACATCAATATTGGGAATGTGATGTAATTTGGTTTACATCTGTAATAAGAAAAGGCATCTTCACATGCTGGATACACATACAATTGTTACACACATAAGAATTGTTTTGATGAAATAACCTGTGATGACTTTAAATAGTCAATTTTAAACATCCTTCAAAGCTTCCAGACTAGCGTGGGCTGAAATGTCACAGTCAAATGTCACTGTAACATGAAGTCATCATTTTAACAATATTTTCAGAGAAATGCAAGTCTTTTGCTGCTTTCCATCACTAATGACCAAATAACATTGTATTATATAAACAATCCACAATTTCCACAAAGTCAAAGTGGCAGTAAAAGATGAAAAATGTGGCTGGCTCAATTGTTCAGCACCTTAACTTGTGTGATTCAAGATGGCGGCGTGTAGACGCAGCGACCTCACGCTCTCCCGACAATGCGGTGTTTTGTTCGTCAAGTAAATGTTTGTCTGCAAGTCCTTCTCGTCAGTCTACGTCAGAATACATGTACAGTCGACAGGCTCTCTTACACATTCGGAGAAGCAAGATCTGCAAAGTTTTGAACATTGAAACAGAGACGCTAAGGGAACTAGGACTACTGCGCCGGCCTTCTACCTCACCGGACTCACCTGCTACCCCTCCCACAGAAAGGAGGCGTC
>NW_024674809.1:0-201 GCF_008729295.1 Plectropomus leopardus | reverse complement strand
CAGAGTAAAAGTTCCTCCCATGCTGACACATTTTTGCCCTATTTAATCAATTATGTTTCACCAACGGTCATTAAATAAAACGCAATTACAGATAATCAGCAAAATGTCAAATATCGTCTCTATTAGTAGGCCAGACCGATAATCTGTTGACCCCTAACATTTATTATATTTAATAACCTTTATCATATAGCATCTTTCAAA
>NW_024674808.1:0-239 GCF_008729295.1 Plectropomus leopardus | reverse complement strand
CATGGCATTAAATCTGTCAGCGTACCGACACAAAGAAAAAATTACTGGGTTTTTTTTCCTTTTGGCCTTCAATGCCACTCTCTCTTCTTTCATGTTATTACCATAACAAAGCAAGATGCTTGTAGTAATGATTTTGCAATGTGCATATGCAGATTTAGTTCAGATGTAAATTGAATAACGCTGGAAAGGAAGTCAAATTGCCGTGAAAAAGCAACTGTAAGAAAATATACTGTAAGAAT
>NW_024674807.1:0-239 GCF_008729295.1 Plectropomus leopardus | reverse complement strand
CATGGCATTAAATCTGTCAGCGTACCGACACAAAGAAAAAATTACTGTTTTTTTTTTCCTTTTGGCCTTCAACGCCACTCTCTCTTCTTTCATGTTATTACCATAACAAAGCAAGATGCTTGTAGTAATGATTTTGCAATGTGCATATGCAGATTTAGTTCAGATGTAAATTGAATAACGCTGGAAAGGAAGTCAAATTGCCGTGAAAAAGCAACTGTAAGAAAATATACTGTAAGAAT
>NW_024674806.1:0-301 GCF_008729295.1 Plectropomus leopardus | reverse complement strand
AAAAAAGTTGTAATATTACAATATTAAAACTGTAATTTTATGAGAAATAAAGTTACAGATTAAAACAGAAGAGTTGGGTAATATGTTAAATCCCCCATCCATAATTTCTACTTTTTATCAAATATTTTCAACGTTTTATCTCATAATTTCGACCATTCATACATCACTTACCATCATTTATTCATACTTTGTTGCTTCAAAAACCATATTACCCGACTCTCCTAATCTGTGACGTTATTTCTTATTAAATTACGAGTTTAATCTCATAATATTGACTTTTTTTCTGGTAAATTTATAAATT
>NW_024674805.1:0-361 GCF_008729295.1 Plectropomus leopardus | reverse complement strand
AATAATAATAATAACTGCTGTAAAATAAGTTGGAATATATGATTACGATAATTATAAATATAATTATAAATCTTGGAAAACACTTCTTGCCACATTGCCCATTGACTTTTCTTATATTTTCAGAAGAAAGTAAACCTATTTACTCAGGGCTCAAAGGTTTGAATATTTGTGAAGGCGGCTGAATGCAGCACAAGAAAAGTGATTTGATCCAGGTTTCAAAGGGTTAAATTAAATCCTTTGTACATTTTGTCAGTTATTGTCTGCCACTCAAACTGAAAATGATATATTTTTTAGTTTAACCAATGATTGTCCACAGAAACACTTCACAAGAAAACATTACGGCTTATCTTTTAAACAGGTT
>NW_024674804.1:0-281 GCF_008729295.1 Plectropomus leopardus | reverse complement strand
AGGTATGCCAGACTAAGGCAGATCTGCAGCCGACCCACCTCCCCCCCATTTCTACAAAGGAGACACCTGCAGGACGAGGCTCTCCTGCTGTGGGTATGGGGGAGCCGCAATATTATTTTGCGACAGGTGAGTCATTGCCCAGATATGACACTGCAGCAACCAGGTCTATCAAACAGAGCCAGGAACACATCAAGCTGCAGCCAACCTACAGGAAGGAGAGAAAGGCCGATCCACAGCAGACACGCTTCCCCCCAATCATTACAAATGAAGCACCTGCAGGA
>NW_024674803.1:0-220 GCF_008729295.1 Plectropomus leopardus | reverse complement strand
TTTTATTCATTTCTAAGTTACATGGTTCATAGATTGGACTGTATATAGAAAATTGAGGAAAGAAACTCAGATAAACTCCTGATGAAAGCAGAAACTGTAAAACATTTGTGGGAATAAAGTGAGAAATGCTTGAGAAGATCTGTATGACGTATTTAACTTAAAAAGATGATATTTGACTTTATATTCTTAGCATACTTTGTTGCACAATATAAATTAAAAA
>NW_024674802.1:0-217 GCF_008729295.1 Plectropomus leopardus | reverse complement strand
ATAATTATAAATACAGTTTTCTGGGAATTTTTCCTATTTTTGGATTATTTTCTAATTATCTTCCACTCTTAAAAAAAAAACAAATTTGTCAGGTGAATTTACTTGGAATTTGTGGGGCATTTCATGCCAAGTTGCTTATTTTCTTCTTTCTCCTATGTTTTCAAGAGCAACTATACCAATTTCATATAGCTTGTAAAAGGCATCTGAACACAGCACA
>NW_024674801.1:0-255 GCF_008729295.1 Plectropomus leopardus | reverse complement strand
GAAGTAAGTAATGTCATTTCACGTTTCCTTTTTCATCAATTTTGGTTATTGTAAAATTGGTCTTCAATTTTATTACGAGCAGCAAAAAAAAGTCTTAAATCTAGTCTGCCTTAACCTGTGGGAACCCTGATTTCGTTGCATAAATAAAAACTCTTTTAACTAACATTTTTAAGCAACGTTTTTTTTTTTGGCATCATCCTCAGACCATACATTACATTTTTGTTCCACTTGCAGTCAAGACCAAAGAAGTTATCT
>NW_024674800.1:0-502 GCF_008729295.1 Plectropomus leopardus | reverse complement strand
ACTGCTGAAAATTATCTGCATTTTGCAAGTGGGTCAGTGCAAACATCAAACCCTGGTTGCTTTCCAGCTACCTGCCCATATGCAACCATAGGCTTTTCATGTTTTGTTTCAAATCACACTTATATGTTTCTGTGCGTGGGGGATATTTTATTCCTCTGAAGTTAGTACAAACACTCTATCTGGCCGACACCCTGATATTGGCAGACTGGCAGGCTTGTTTTTGATGTTCTCAGGTTGGGTATGTGTCACTGATGTATGAATCAGCTGTTTCATCATTCAGGCTGAGGATTTTAGGGACTGTCGGACCAATGTAAACAAATATTGCACATGGATTCAACTTCAACATTAACCTTTATAGAGTTTTACAAGGAGTCACTAGAAATGTCCTAAAATCCTAATAATTGTCGTAAAATCTGAGAAACGTCCTTAAATCCTACAAATGTTCTAAAATCCTAGAAATGTCCTTAAAATCCTCAAATGACCTTAAATCCTAGAAACTTCC
>NW_024674799.1:0-1216 GCF_008729295.1 Plectropomus leopardus | reverse complement strand
GAAAGGGGTAGATGGAAAGAGAAGTAATGGTAGGGGGGGAGGAGGAGAAGCACATGAATTAAAACAGGGAGCGCATGATGAGGAAGAGGAGCCCGTGTACTGTAACACACAGGAACGTGCGCTGGAAAACATGCACAAGCAGCGGGAGAATTGATGCATCTGTGTGTGTGTGTGTGTGTGTGTGTGTTCAAGGGGATGGGGGAGGGGGGATGTCGGTCCTGTAACCTCAAAAGTTTTGGGACATTCTCCTCCTCCTGCTCCCCCTCACTCCCTCCCCCCCCTCCCTCCACAGGAATGTGGCTGACGCTGATGATGTCACTTCATTTCTCTGCTCTCCCAGTTTCTGCTCCTCTACAGGGACAGGGCCGAGAGAGAGGGATAGATTCAGCTTGCTCCATCCATCTTCCCTTTACGATAACAACATTAGGGTCAGCCGTCCAACTAAATCGGTTACCACGGTACGGCGACGCTCGCCGTCCCCTCGTCATGTCACATAACAGCCTGCAGGCTAAATCGTTGCCGACCATAAATAATGAGTGAGTCGTCTCTTAGTAGTAATAATCATCAATGGATTTGAAGTCCACTCATTAAAACCATTTTGTGCAGTTGCATTATTTTGTCAAAGACGGCTTCTGCCAACCTACCGTCCCCTCCAGTCTAATAACTTCAACTCAGTGTACCCGTGTTTTTAGTTTCAGAGTAGGCTTTACCTAGTTTACATTTTGACATGTCAAGATGTTGGAAGACATGCCTAAAAATATGTGAACCATAGGCATCAAAGCTGCAGTTGGTCACTTTTATAAAAATAACTTTTTGATGTATTTGCTGAAACTGTAACTTCATCCAGATAGTAGTACACAAGGCTGATAATCTGTGGAAAAAAACAGACACCTCTGCCTCCCTGTTGTGCTTCTAATGGCATTTGATAGACGCTACTGTGGCTGCTGCAACCAATCAGAGCCACTGAGTCTCTAAAGCTGCTGTCAATTATATCAATCACTGTTCCTCCAACTTCAGTCAAATTGACAAACTAGGAAGCGCTAAACAAATATGAATAGGATTTTGTGACTGTGATGCCGATGATGTTTTCAGAAACATATTTTAGTGTATTGTTTAGCTGTCAATCATCTAAATCACTGCTTGTGAACTGAGGTCAACCTGTCAATCTCGGCAGCGCTGATCAAATATATAAATCAGGATTTAGGGACTATGTTGT